>NW_028142118.1:0-185659 GCF_055691185.1 Crinia signifera
TAAATATGCATTTTCAGCCTTCTATCTCTTTTCGTTAAGGAGTTATTGCAAGGCATTTGGAAAAAATGTCAACGCGGTTTTCTCTAAGGCGGAATAAGCTAGAGCCGATTTTTCAACGCTATCTTGTTCACACAATGCCTACAAGTCTAAATATGCATTTTCAGCCTTCTATCTCTTTTCGTTAAGGAGTTATTGCAAGGCATTTGGAAAAAATGTCAACGCGGTTTTCTCTAAGGCGGAATAAGCTAGAGCCGATTTTTCAACGCTATCTTGTTCACACAATGCCTACAAGTCTAAATATGCATTTTCAGCCTTCTATCTCTTTTCGTTAAGGAGTTATTGCAAGGCATTTGGAAAAAATGTCAACGCGGTTTTCTCTAAGGCGGAATAAGCTGGAGCAGATTTTTCAACGCTATCTTGTTCACACAATGCCTACAAGTCTAAATATGCATTTTCAGCCTTCTATCTCTTTTCGTTAAGGAGTTATTGCAAGGCATTTGGAAAAAATGTCAACGCGGTTTTCTCTAAGGCGGAATAAGCTAGAGCCGATTTTTCAACGCTATCTTGTTCACACAATGCCTACAAGTCTAAATATGCATTTTCAGCCTTCTATCTCTTTTCGTTAAGGAGTTATTGCAAGGCATTTGGAAAAAATGTCAACGCGGTTTTCTCTAAGGCGGAATAAGCTGGAGCAGATTTTTCAACGCTATCTTGTTCACACAATGCCTACAAGTCTAAATATGCATTTTCAGCCTTCTATCTCTTTTCGTTAAGGAGTTATTGCAAGGCATTTGGAAAAAATGTCAACGCGGTTTTCTCTAAGGCGGAATAAGCTAGAGCCGATTTTTCAACGCTATCTTGTTCACACAATGCCTACAAGTCTAAATATGCATTTTCAGCCTTCTATCTCTTTTCGTTAAGGAGTTATTGCAAGGCATTTGGAAAAAATGTCAACGCGGTTTTCTCTAAGGCGGAATAAGCTAGAGCCGATTTTTCAACGCTATCTTGTTCACACAATGCCTACAAGTCTAAATATGCATTTTCAGCCTTCTATCTCTTTTCGTTAAGGAGTTATTGCAAGGCATTTGGAAAAAATGTCAACGCGGTTTTCTCTAAGGCGGAATAAGCTAGAGCCGATTTTTCAACGCTATCTTGTTCACACAATGCCTACAAGTCCAAATATGCATTTTCAGCCTTCTATCTCTTTTCGTTAAGGAGTTATTGCAAGGCATTTGGAAAAAATGTCAACGCGGTTTTCTCTAAGGCGGAATAAGCTAGAGCCGATTTTTCAACGCTATCTTGTTCACACAATGCCTACAAGTCTAAATATGCATTTTCAGCCTTCTATCTCTTTTCGTTAAGGAGTTATTGCAAGGCATTTGGAAAAAATGTCAACGCGGTTTTCTCTAAGGCGGAATAAGCTAGAGACGATTTTTCAACGCTATCTTGTTCACACAATGCCTACAAGTCTAAATATGCATTTTCAGCCTTCTATCTCTTTTCGTTAAGGAGTTATTGCAAGGCATTTGGAAAAAATGTCAACGCGGTTTTCTCTAAGGCGGAATAAGCTGGAGCAGATTTTTCAACGCTATCTTGTTCACACAATGCCTACAAGTCTAAATATGCATTTTCAGCCTTCTATCTCTTTTCGTTAAGGAGTTATTGCAAAGCATTTGGAAAAAATGTCAACGCGGTTTTCTCTAAGGCGGAATAAGCTAGAGCCGATTTTTCAACGCTATCTTGTTCACACAATGCCTACAAGTCTAAATATGCATTTTCAGCCTTCTAGCTCTTTTCGTTAAGGAGTTATTGCAAGGCATTTGGAAAAAATGTCAACGCGGTTTTCTCTAAGGCGGAATAAGCTAGAGCCGATTTTTCAACGCTATCTTGTTCACACAATGCCTACAAGTCTAAATATGCATTTTCAGCCTTCTATCTCTTTTCGTTAAGGAGTTATTGCAAGGCATTTGGAAAAAATGTCAACGCGGTTTTCTCTAAGGCGGAATAAGCTAGAGCCGATTTTTCAACGCTATCTTGTTCACACAATGCCTACAAGTCTAAATATGCATTTTCAGCCTTCTATCTCTTTTCGTTAAGGAGTTATTGCAAGGCATTTGGAAAAAATGTCAACGCGGTTTTCTCTAAGGCGGAATAAGCTAGAGCCGATTTTTCAACGCTATCTTGTTCACACAATGCCTACAAGTCTAAATATGCATTTTCAGCCTTCTATCTCTTTTCGTTAAGGAGTTATTGCAAGGCATTTGGAAAAAATGTCAACGCGGTTTTCTCTAAGGCGGAATAAGCTGGAGCAGATTTTTCAACGCTATCTTGTTCACACAATGCCTACAAGTCTAAATATGCATTTTCAGCCTTCTATCTCTTTTCGTTAAGGAGTTATTGCAAAGCATTTGGAAAAAATGTCAACGCGGTTTTCTCTAAGGCGGAATAAGCTAGAGCCGATTTTTCAACGCTATCTTGTTCACACAATGCCTACAAGTCTAAATATGCATTTTCAGCCTTCTAGCTCTTTTCGTTAAGGAGTTATTGCAAGGCATTTGGAAAAAATGTCAACGCGGTTTTCTCTAAGGCGGAATAAGCTGGAGCAGATTTTTCAACGCTATCTTGTTCACACAATGCCTACAAGTCTAAATATGCATTTTCAGCCTTCTATCTCTTTTCGTTAAGGAGTTATTGCAAGGCATTTGGAAAAAATGTCAACGCGGTTTTCTCTAAGGCGGAATAAGCTAGAGCCGATTTTTCAACGCTATCTTGTTCACACAATGCCTACAAGTCTAAATATGCATTTTCAGCCTTCTATCTCTTTTCGTTAAGGAGTTATTGCAAGGCATTTGGAAAAAATGTCAACGCGGTTTTCTCTAAGGCGGAATAAGCTAGAGCCGATTTTTCAACGCTATCTTGTTCACACAATGCCTACAAGTCTAAATATGCATTTTCAGCCTTCTATCTCTTTTCGTTAAGGAGTTATTGCAAGGCATTTGGAAAAAATGTCAACGCGGTTTTCTCTAAGGCGGAATAAGCTAGAGCCGATTTTTCAACGCTATCTTGTTCACACAATGCCTACAAGTCCAAATATGCATTTTCAGCCTTCTATCTCTTTTCGTTAAGGAGTTATTGCAAGGCATTTGGAAAAAATGTCAACGCGGTTTTCTCTAAGGCGGAATAAGCTAGAGCCGATTTTTCAACGCTATCTTGTTCACACAATGCCTACAAGTCTAAATATGCATTTTCAGCCTTCTATCTCTTTTCGTTAAGGAGTTATTGCAAGGCATTTGGAAAAAATGTCAACGCGGTTTTCTCTAAGGCGGAATAAGCTAGAGACGATTTTTCAACGCTATCTTGTTCACACAATGCCTACAAGTCTAAATATGCATTTTCAGCCTTCTATCTCTTTTCGTTAAGGAGTTATTGCAAGGCATTTGGAAAAAATGTCAACGCGGTTTTCTCTAAGGCGGAATAAGCTGGAGCAGATTTTTCAACGCTATCTTGTTCACACAATGCCTACAAGTCTAAATATGCATTTTCAGCCTTCTAGCTCTTTTCGTTAAGGAGTTATTGCAAGGCATTTGGAAAAAATGTCAACGCGGTTTTCTCTAAGGCGGAATAAGCTAGAGCCGATTTTTCAACGCTATCTTGTTCACACAATGCCTACAAGTCTAAATATGCATTTTCAGCCTTCTATCTCTTTTCGTTAAGGAGTTATTGCAAGGCATTTGGAAAAAATGTCAACGCGGTTTTCTCTAAGGCGGAATAAGCTAGAGCCGATTTTTCAACGCTATCTTGTTCACACAATGCCTACAAGTCTAAATATACATTTTCAGCCTTCTATCTCTTTTCGTTAAGGAGTTATTGCAAGGCATTTGGAAAAAATGTCAACGCGGTTTTCTCTATGGCGGAATAAGCTAGAGCCGATTTTTCAACGCTATCTTGTTCACACAATGCCTACAAGTCTAAATATGCATTTTCAGCCTTCTATCTCTTTTCGTTAAGGAGTTATTGCAAGGCATTTGGAAAAAATGTCAACGCGGTTTTCTCTAAGGCGGAATAAGCTAGAGCCGATTTTTCAACGCTATCTTGTTCACACAATGCCTACAAGTCTAAATATGCATTTTCAGCCTTCTATCTCTTTTCGTTAAGGAGTTATTGCAAGGCATTTGGAAAAAATGTCAACGCGGTTTTCTCTGAGGCGGAATAAGCTAGAGCCGATTTTTCAACGCTATCTTGTTCACACAATGCCTACAAGTCTAAATATGCATTTTCAGCCTTCTATCTCTTTTCGTTAAGGAGTTATTGCAAGGCATTTGGAAAAAATGTCAACGCGGTTTTCTCTAAGGCGGAATAAGCTGGAGCAGATTTTTCAACGCTATCTTGTTCACACAATGCCTACAAGTCTAAATATGCATTTTCAGCCTTCTATCTCTTTTCGTTGAGTTATTGCAAGGCATTTGGAAAAAATGTCAACGCGGTTTTCTCTATGGCGGAATAAGCTAGAGCCGATTTTTCAACGCTATCTTGTTCACACAATGCCTACAAGTCTAAATATGCATTTTCAGCCTTCTATCTCTTTTCGTTAAGGAGTTATTGCAAGGCATTTGGAAAAAATGTCAACGCGGTTTTCTCTAAGGCGGAATAAGCTGGAGCAGATTTTTCAACGCTATCTTGTTCACACAATGCCTACAAGTCTAAATATGCATTTTCAGCCTTCTAGCTCTTTTCGTTAAGGAGTTATTGCAAGGCATTTGGAAAAAATTTCAACGCGGTTTTCTCTAAGGCGGAATAAGCTGGAGCAGATTTTTCAACGCTATCTTGTTCACACAATGCCTACAAGTCTAAATATGCATTTTCAGCCTTCTAGCTCTTTTCGTTAAGGAGTTATTGCAAGGCATTTGGAAAAAATGTCAACGCGGTTTTCTCTAAGGCGGAATAAGCTAGAGCCGATTTTTCAACGCTATCTTGTTCACACAATGCCTACAAGTCTAAATATGCATTTTCAGCCTTCTATCTCTTTTCGTTAAGGAGTTATTGCAAGGCATTTGGAAAAAATGTCAACGCGGTTTTCTCTAAGGCGGAATAAGCTAGAGCCGATTTTTCAACGCTATCTTGTTCACACAATGCCTACAAGTCTAAATATGCATTTTCAGCCTTCTATCTCTTTTCGTTAAGGAGTTATTGCAAGGCATTTGGAAAAAATGTCAACGCGGTTTTCTCTAAGGCGGAATAAGCTAGAGCCGATTTTTCAACGCTATCTTGTTCACACAATGCCTACAAGTCTAAATATGCGCAGACCTTTACCACACAATAATACAAATGAAAACTTCAGACAGTCTGTGTATATAATTAATAAATGCTTTTATTTATCAAATAAATATAAAAAACATAAAAAACATATGCTGCTTTTTTAGAAAGAGGTTAGGTTTAAAAATTGGTGTAAGAAAAAGCGGGGTAGAAAAAACGGGGGGGGGGGGGGAGTGATCTAATACCGGTATACGCTGTTAATACAATGACAAACAAACATTAAACATAAATAAGAGTCCAGAATGTGGGTAGGCAGTAAAAATGCTTCTTGCACAAAGTTCTGAGGCTTGGATAGTGGCTGGGGTTGGTGGAGGAGTTCCACACTATTGCCCGCAGTCTGTATCCTGCAAGTGGGTATAGGTAACGTTTTTACCGTGTGTGTCCCTTTAAGAGATGGGGGTGGTGTCTGCCGGCAGACTCGTCCTTCTCCTGTAGCTGCGATGGGGTAAGGCAGTGGTGCAGGAGGTCTCTGGAGATCAACGCGTTTCACCCGTCAGGCGGGCTTCGTCAGGATTTGCAGAGTGACTAGTAACCATCTCCGTCTCTTCTTATGCTGGGCTGGCGTGACGCGGGTGCCGTTCGCGTCATTTCCGCCTGGACAATATGACATGGGAACAAGACTTCCTACTAGCAACATGTGATGTAAAATCACTGTACACTTGCATCAACCACCACCAAGGGTGTCACAATGTGAAAAAAAGACTAGAAGAAGACTCTGAACTGAATGAAAAACAAATCACATTCATTGTAGACTCCATGATGTTTATACTAACCCACAACTACTTCTGGTTTGGAGACAACTACTATCTGCAACAACGAGGGACCGCTATGGGGACGAACTTCGCCCCATCCTACGCTAACCTGTTCCTAGCACAATGGGAAAATGAATATATCTGGACCAATACAGAATTCTCTGAGAAAATAGCGTTATGGGCACGCTATATCGACGACGTGATTATAGTCTGGAAGGGAAGCCAGGAAGACCTAATCAGGTTCATTGAATACATAAACAAAAATGACCTAAACCTCGAATTCACGAGCACCATCAGCAAGGAGAACATTAACTTTCTAGACCTGAACATTTTCACTGAAGGGGACGGAATTGAAACAAAAACCTTCTCAAAACCCACAGATTGCAACAGCTACCTCAACTCTAGAAGCAACCACCACAGAACCTGGGTGAAAAACATTCCTGGAGGTCAGTTTAGAAGAATCCGACGCAATTGTTCTAAACTATCTGACTACGAAACTCAATCAAAAGAGATGATGGGAAATTTCGTAGAAAAACACTACGATAAACCGAAATTAGAAGAAGAAAGAAAAAAGATAGAGAAAATTGAACGCCAGACACTACTGGAACCACGGGAGAAAAAAGAAGACGGTTTCAAAAAAGAAGTCCTTTTCCTGACAGACTTCTCCACCCAAAGCCTGCAGATAGAGAAGAGTCTACGGCGACACTGGCACATACTACAAACAGACAGTGACCTCAAAGACGTTATATCCAACAGACCACGAGTGATCTTCAGAAGGGCCCCCACACTCAAGACTACTCTGATTAAAAGCCACATCAAAACACAAGGAAAGACCACCAATCTAGGATCCGGCTTCACAAGATGTGGCATGTGCACGGCATGCAGGAAAACCAGATTTACAAACACCAGCCTGATCAAGAAAGTCCACTCTACCACCAATGACTTCACGCACACCATCAAGGAGAGGATAAGCTGTAATACCAGTGGCGTCCTCTACCTTCTCCAGTGCCCATGCGGACTGCAATATGTCGGAAAAACCAAAAGAAAACTACATACTAGGATCCAAGAACACCTGTGCAACATCAGCAATAAAAAAGAGAACCACAGCATACCAGTACATTTCACGGAGAAGCATAACGCCAACCCCAAAGACCTGACCTTCATAGGTCTGAAAAAAGTACAGACATCATGGAGAGGAGGCAACTACGAGATTATGCTATCCAAAGAGGAAACAAAAATGATTTACAAAATGGGTACCCTCGCACCAAATGGGTTGAACATCGATTTCGAGATCGCAGCATTTCTCAAAGACTAACAAAATACACCCTGCCCTCACCCAGTTCACCCACAGAACGGAGGCTAAACCATGGGCAGCCGAAACTGCACCCCTCTACCCATGTGGAACTTTCTGAACATTATACCCACCACCGCCCTATCCTAACCTCCTCCCCCTCATTCCTCCCCTTCTTTTTATAAATATGTATTAATGTATAAACCCCTTTCCCTATAAGATTGTATATATATTAAATCCTATTTATATTATATATGATTCTCTTTTTTCAAAAAATGTACCCTGTATAAACCACGCCCCATATGTAAAACCCTTCCATCAGTACCCACTAGAACCAAGCAGTGTTCCACTCTCTTTTATCCCATTATTTTTTATGTTATATTTTTTATGTATACTATTATCATTGCCCAATTTTACTACTCTATATATTTCTACACATATACATATATATATATAATTTTTATACATTATCTTATTTTATTTTCTTATATTGTTGCAATACACTGGAAGTTTCTCAACCTTTATACATTATATACCAATATCCTGTATCCACTCATTTAAACTAGCTATGTTTTATGGTTTTATGTATTTACAACAACATCCACCTCCCCCCCGTTTTTTCTTCAAGAAACTGTCTATGAAATACTTCAGACTGAACTGTGTGTATATATTTATATTCTTCACCCACAAGAAGGCGCCAACCACAGCACAAATATAAACTTTTTTTCCCCTGTTTATAAAAACGTAGCGGCAACCCATCATTAGCAATTTATTTAATTTATTCATTTTTTTATCCACTGTCACTTGTCTTATTTGTTGTAGAAGTTATATGTAGTCTGTAAAACTAACCACCTAAACCGCATATGCAAACAAACGTTATATCCAAAGAGGGCGGAAGTTACAACATGAAGCCAAAACCCAGAAGGGCGGACACACGCAGAGCCCAATACAGAAGTGAGGGCAGAAGCTGCATCCGGGCGGAAATGACGCAAGCGGCACCCGCGTCACGCCACGGAGCTCACGTACACGGAGCTCACTACAGTAGTAAGGGCGGAAGCTGTATCCGGGCGGAAATGACGCGAACGGCACCCGCGTCACGCCAGCCCAGCATAAGAAGAGACGGAGATGGTTACTAGTCACTCTGCAAATCCTGACGAAGCCCGCCTGACGGGTGAAACGCGTTGATCTCCAGAGACCTCCTGCACCACTGCCTTACCCCATCGCAGCTACAGGAGAAGGACGAGTCTGCCGGCAGACACCACCCCCATCTCTTAAAGGGACACACACGGTAAAAACGTTACCTATACCCACTTGCAGGATACAGACTGCGGGCAATAGTGTGGAACTCCTCCACCAACCCCAGCCACTATCCAAGCCTCAGAACTTTGTGCAAGAAGCATTTTTACTGCATACCCACATTCTGGACTCTTATTTATGTTTAATGTTTGTTTGTCATTGTATTAACAGCGTATACCGGTATTAGATCACTCCCCCCCCCCGTTTTTTCTACCCCGCTTTTTCTTACACCAATTTTTAAACCTGACCTCTTTCTAAAAAAGCAGCATATGTTTTTTATGTTTTTTATATTTATTTGATAAATAAAAGCATTTATTAATTATATACACAGACTGTCTGAAGTTTTCATTTGTATTATTGTGTGGTAAAGGTCTGCGCAGGAGTGCCTATTTTCACTTAACTACTGTATATTCTCTTGGGTATTTGTGTAGCTCTACCCCAGACACCCAGCAGCAACCTACCCCACCTACCACCCTCCCATAGCGCAGTAGTCAACCCTCTTTTTTTGACAGTTCCTATTCCGACTACACCGACTACAGCAGCTGGGACTACAATAATACCATCGCTACCATCACATTTCACCTCAAACCCTAACCACAGCATGGCCTTTAACAGAGAGGAGAGATACAGGCAACTAGAATCATTCACCGGCCCAAGCAGGCCGACACGGTCAGACGACACCAGAATCAATCAAGACAACTTCTGCAGCCTGTACCTTCAACTCGAAAGACTAGAGACCTTGGAGATTAAACAGTGGTGGGAAAGCACCACCATGAGCAGATACCTCGACCAGGGAATGATCCCAAGAGGACTCCGAATTATCAAAAAACCAACTTTTCTTTCAAAAAACAAACATTTCACATCACAATGGAACAAATGCCTAGACGACTGCTCAAACAACCTCATGAGGCTCATCATAGAGGATAGAGAACAGTCGATGAAAACAATAACAAAAGAAATTGAAGAAATAGATAAAAAGATAGAACCCCTCAAACAACATGAGGACTTCAAAAGACTCGACACACTGACCAAAAACAAACTCAGAAGAATCGAGGAAGAAACTATAGAACAAAAGAAAAAGAAGTTCCAACGTGACATAGAAGACTACAAGACAGACTATAGAAACTGGCGCCAAGAGAACCACACACGGGAGAACTACTATAGACAAAAAGAACCTACCGGCTACAACAACCGATATGGAGAAAGAAAGAACTACACAGACAACCCCAACAACATATACATCAACAGAAGATTCAAAAGTTACGAAAGAAGAAACGAAAACAATCCAAGAGAAGGAAGGCACTACCAACAAGATGGCAACCATGACAGAATCCATAGACCCAGAAACCACACCAGATACCAAGAAGACAACAACAACACATACCCAGACAACAACACCCTCATTAGAAGCTTCAACCAAGGTAAAAAAGACCAAGAAGAAGAATTCAACACCTCAGCCAGAACACTAATGAGAAGAATCAATGAAAGAGAAAACAGAAGAGATGACAACATAGAAGACGATGAGAATGAAAACAGCAACAGAGCAGAACAAAATATGGACACTTTTTTAGAACTAGTCTACAATGCCGCCAACCAAGGAGCCATTCCAAAAAACTCACAACCAATGGACCCGAAAAAGGGCAAAAAGACAAAAAGAATAAGAAGTTCAGTTACAAGCGAGGAAAGCGTGGAGGTATCAAAACAAAAAAACACCAAAAGGAGGAGAGAAGTGAGAAAAAAACATCAGAGGGGATACTCAACCTAAGCAAATACAAACTCACAGAAACAGAAAGATCAGTCCTCCAAAAAGGACTCAAGTTCGCCCCAACATGTAAACTGGACAAATTCAAAACCTTCATAGACCTCCATAAATTTATAAGAAAATTAACCCTGAAAAAATTCTTTGCTAACAATAAATCCAAGGAAGAAGAACCACAACCAACAGACATCTTCAAACATACACAACTAAAAGAAAAATCCTCTTTTTACCCACAATACCTGAAAGGACCGATAATAAAAACTTTCCAAAAACTGGTTGAACAGGATATCGAAAAAATCTCAAACAGGGTCGATAAAAAAGCATGGAACATCACTATAAAGGAGAAAGAAGCACTGAAATCATTAAAGGACAATAAGGAGCTGGTTATCAAACCAGCCGATAAAGGCGGCACAATCGTGGTAATGGACCGCGAAAATTACGAAAAAGAAGCCCTTTCCCAACTACGTGATGAGGAAACCTACAAAGAACTGAAGGTAGATCCTACCACAAAATACAAAAAAGAACTGGGAACTCTCCTCCTGAAAGGCCTAAATGAAGGTGTTTTGAACAAAGGAGAATATGGCTTCCTCAACCAGAACAACCCCATAACTCCAGTATTCTACCACCTACCAAAGGTACATAAAGACCACCAGAACCCACCAGGGAGACCCATCGTGGCGGGCATTCAATCGCTCACATCCAACCTGTCTAAATATGTTGACGAACTCTTACAACCTACAGTTATTAAACAAAGAAGCTATATCAAAGACACCACACACATCCTGAGAATCCTGGACAATATGACATGGGAACAAGACTTCCTACTAGCAACATGTGATGTAAAATCACTGTACACTTGCATCAACCACCACCAAGGGTGTCACAATGTGAAAAAAAGACTAGAAGAAGACTCTGAACTGAATGAAAAACAAATCACATTCATTGTAGACTCCATGATGTTTATACTAACCCACAACTACTTCTGGTTTGGAGACAACTACTATCTGCAACAACGAGGGACCGCTATGGGGACGAACTTCGCCCCATCCTACGCTAACCTGTTCCTAGCACAATGGGAAAATGAATATATCTGGACCAATACAGAATTCTCTGAGAAAATAGCGTTATGGGCACGCTATATCGACGACGTGATTATAGTCTGGAAGGGAAGCCAGGAAGACCTAATCAGGTTCATTGAATACATAAACAAAAATGACCTAAACCTCGAATTCACGAGCACCATCAGCAAGGAGAACATTAACTTTCTAGACCTGAACATTTTCACTGAAGGGGACGGAATTGAAACAAAAACCTTCTCAAAACCCACAGATTGCAACAGCTACCTCAACTCTAGAAGCAACCACCACAGAACCTGGGTGAAAAACATTCCTGGAGGTCAGTTTAGAAGAATCCGACGCAATTGTTCTAAACTATCTGACTACGAAACTCAATCAAAAGAGATGATGGGAAATTTCGTAGAAAAACACTACGATAAACCGAAATTAGAAGAAGAAAGAAAAAAGATAGAGAAAATTGAACGCCAGACACTACTGGAACCACGGGAGAAAAAAGAAGACGGTTTCAAAAAAGAAGTCCTTTTCCTGACAGACTTCTCCACCCAAAGCCTGCAGATAGAGAAGAGTCTACGGCGACACTGGCACATACTACAAACAGACAGTGACCTCAAAGACGTTATATCCAACAGACCACGAGTGATCTTCAGAAGGGCCCCCACACTCAAGACTACTCTGATTAAAAGCCACATCAAAACACAAGGAAAGACCACCAATCTAGGATCCGGCTTCACAAGATGTGGCATGTGCACGGCATGCAGGAAAACCAGATTTACAAACACCAGCCTGATCAAGAAAGTCCACTCTACCACCAATGACTTCACGCACACCATCAAGGAGAGGATAAGCTGTAATACCAGTGGCGTCCTCTACCTTCTCCAGTGCCCATGCGGACTGCAATATGTCGGAAAAACCAAAAGAAAACTACATACTAGGATCCAAGAACACCTGTGCAACATCAGCAATAAAAAAGAGAACCACAGCATACCAGTACATTTCACGGAGAAGCATAACGCCAACCCCAAAGACCTGACCTTCATAGGTCTGAAAAAAGTACAGACATCATGGAGAGGAGGCAACTACGAGATTATGCTATCCAAAGAGGAAACAAAAATGATTTACAAAATGGGTACCCTCGCACCAAATGGGTTGAACATCGATTTCGAGATCGCAGCATTTCTCAAAGACTAACAAAATACACCCTGCCCTCACCCAGTTCACCCACAGAACGGAGGCTAAACCATGGGCAGCCGAAACTGCACCCCTCTACCCATGTGGAACTTTCTGAACATTATACCCACCACCGCCCTATCCTAACCTCCTCCCCCTCATTCCTCCCCTTCTTTTTATAAATATGTATTAATGTATAAACCCCTTTCCCTATAAGATTGTATATATATTAAATCCTATTTATATTATATATGATTCTCTTTTTTCAAAAAATGTACCCTGTATAAACCACGCCCCATATGTAAAACCCTTCCATCAGTACCCACTAGAACCAAGCAGTGTTCCACTCTCTTTTATCCCATTATTTTTTATGTTATATTTTTTATGTATACTATTATCATTGCCCAATTTTACTACTCTATATATTTCTACACATATACATATATATATATAATTTTTATACATTATCTTATTTTATTTTCTTATATTGTTGCAATACACTGGAAGTTTCTCAACCTTTATACATTATATACCAATATCCTGTATCCACTCATTTAAACTAGCTATGTTTTATGGTTTTATGTATTTACAACAACATCCACCTCCCCCCCGTTTTTTCTTCAAGAAACTGTCTATGAAATACTTCAGACTGAACTGTGTGTATATATTTATATTCTTCACCCACAAGATGGCGCCAACCACAGCACAAATATAAACTTTTTTTCCCCTGTTTATAAAAACGTAGCGGCAACCCATCATTAGCAATTTATTTAATTTATTCATTTTTTTATCCACTGTCACTTGTCTTATTTGTTGTAGAAGTTATATGTAGTCTGTAAAACTAACCACCTAAACCGCATATGCAAACAAACGTTATATCCAAAGAGGGCGGAAGTTACAACATGAAGCCAAAACCCAGAAGGGCGGACACACGCAGAGCCCAATACAGAAGTGAGGGCAGAAGCTGCATCCGGGCGGAAATGACGCAAGCGGCACCCGCGTCACGCCACGGAGCTCACGTACACGGAGCTCACTACAGTAGTAAGGGCGGAAGCTGTATCCGGGCGGAAATGACGCGAACGGCACCCGCGTCACGCCAGCCCAGCATAAGAAGAGACGGAGATGGTTACTAGTCACTCTGCAAATCCTGACGAAGCCCGCCTGACGGGTGAAACGCGTTGATCTCCAGAGACCTCCTGCACCACTGCCTTACCCCATCGCAGCTACAGGAGAAGGACGAGTCTGCCGGCAGACACCACCCCCATCTCTTAAAGGGACACACACGGTAAAAACGTTACCTATACCCACTTGCAGGATACAGACTGCGGGCAATAGTGTGGAACTCCTCCACCAACCCCAGCCACTATCCAAGCCTCAGAACTTTGTGCAAGAAGCATTTTTACTGCCTACCCACATTCTGGACTCTTATTTATGTTTAATGTTTGTTTGTCATTGTATTAACAGCGTATACCGGTATTAGATCACTCCCCCCCCCCCGTTTTTTCTACCCCGCTTTTTCTTACACCAATTTTTAAACCTAACCTCTTTCTAAAAAAGCAGCATATGTTTTTTATGTTTTTTATATTTATTTGATAAATAAAAGCATTTATTAATTATATACACAGACTGTCTGAAGTTTTCATTTGTATTATTGTGTGGTAAAGGTCTGCGCAGGAGTGCCTATTTTCACTTAACTACTGTATATTCTCTTGGGTATTTGTGTAGCTCTACCCCAGACACCCAGCAGCAACCTACCCCACCTACCACCCTCCCATAGCGCAGTAGTCAACCCTCTTTTTTTGACAAGTCTAAATATGCATTTTCAGCCTTCTATCTCTTTTCGTTAAGGAGTTATTGCAAGGCATTTGGAAAAAATGTCAACGCGGTTTTCTCTATGGCGGAATAAGCTAGAGCCGATTTTTCAACGCTATCTTGTTCACACAATGCCTACAAGTCTAAATATGCATTTTCAGCCTTCTATCTCTTTTCGTTAAGGAGTTATTGCAAGGCATTTGGAAAAAATGTCAACGCGGTTTTCTCTGAGGCGGAATAAGCTAGAGCCGATTTTTCAACGCTATCTTGTTCACACAATGCCTACAAGTCTAAATATGCATTTTCAGCCTTCTATCTCTTTTCGTTAAGGAGTTATTGCAAGGCATTTGGAAAAAATGTCAACGCGGTTTTCTCTAAGGCGGAATAAGCTGGAGCAGATTTTTCAACGCTATCTTGTTCACACAATGCCTACAAGTCTAAATATGCATTTTCAGCCTTCTATCTCTTTTCGTTAAGGAGTTATTGCAAGGCATTTGGAAAAAATGTCAACGCGGTTTTCTCTATGGCGGAATAAGCTAGAGCCGATTTTTCAACGCTATCTTGTTCACACAATGCCTACAAGTCTAAATATGCATTTTCAGCCTTCTATCTCTTTTCGTTAAGGAGTTATTGCAAGGCATTTGGAAAAAATGTCAACGTGGTTTTCTCTAAGGCGGAATAAGCTAGAGCCGATTTTTCAACGCTATCTTGTTCACACAATGCCTACAAGTCTAAATATGCATTTTCAGCCTTCTATCTCTTTTCGTTAAGGAGTTATTGCAAGGCATTTGGAAAAAATGTCAACGCGGTTTTCTCTAAGGCGGAATAAGCTGGAGCAGATTTTTCAACGCTATCTTGTTCACACAATGCCTACAAGTCTAAATATGCATTTTCAGCCTTCTAGCTCTTTTCGTTAAGGAGTTATTGCAAGGCATTTGGAAAAAATGTCAACGCGGTTTTCTCTAAGGCGGAATAAGCTGGAGCAGATTTTTCAACGCTATCTTGTTCACACAATGCCTACAAGTCTAAATATGCATTTTCAGCCTTCTAGCTCTTTTCGTTAAGGAGTTATTGCAAGGCATTTGGAAAAAATGTCAACGCGGTTTTCTCTAAGGCGGAATAAGCTAGAGCCGATTTTTCAACGCTATCTTGTTCACACAATGCCTACAAGTCTAAATATGCATTTTCAGCCTTTTATCTCTTTTCGTTAAGGAGTTATTGCAAGGCATTTGGAAAAAATGTCAACGCGGTTTTCTCTGAGGCTGAATAAGCTAGAGCCGATTTTTCAACGCTATCTTGTTCACACAATTCCTACAAGTCTAAATATGCATTTTCAGCCTTCTATCTCTTTTCGTTAAGGAGTTATTGCAAGGCATTTGGAAAAAATGTCAACGCGGTTTTCTCTAAGGCGGAATAAGCTGGAGCAGATTTTTCAACGCTATCTTGTTCACACAATGCCTACAAGTCTAAATATGCATTTTCAGCCTTCTATCTCTTTTCGTTAAGGAGTTATTGCAAGGCATTTGGAAAAAATGTCAACGCGGTTTTCTCTAAGGCGGAATAAGCTGGAGCAGATTTTTCAACGCTATCTTGTTCACACAATGCCTACAAGTCTAAATATGCATTTTCAGCCTTCTAGCTCTTTTCGTTAAGGAGTTATTGCAAGGCATTTGGAAAAAATGTCAACGCGGTTTTCTCTGAGGCGGAATAAGCTAGAGCCGATTTTTCAACGCTATCTTGTTCACACAATGCCTACAAGTCTAAATATGCATTTTCAGCCTTCTATCTCTTTTCGTTAAGGAGTTATTGCAAGGCATATGGAAAAAATGTCAACGCGGTTTTCTCTAAGGCGGAATAAGCTAGAGCCGATTTTTCAACGCTATCTTGTTCACACAATGCCTACAAGTCTAAATATGCATTTTCAGCCTTCTATCTCTTTTCGTTAAGGAGTTATTGCAAGGCATTTGGAAAAAATGTCAACGCGGTTTTCTCTAAGGCGGAATAAGCTAGAGCCGATTTTTCAACGCTATCTTGTTCACACAATGCCTACAAGTCTAAATATGCATTTTCAGCCTTCTATCTCTTTTCGTTAAGGAGTTATTGCAAGGCATTTGGAAAAAATGTCAACGCGGTTTTCTCTGAGGCGGAATAAGCTAGAGCCGATTTTTCAACGCTATCTTGTTCACACAATGCCTACAAGTCTAAATATGCATTTTCAGCCTTCTATCTCTTTTCGTTAAGGAGTTATTGCAAGGCATATGGAAAAAATGTCAACGCGGTTTTCTCTAAGGCGGAATAAGCTAGAGCCGATTGTTCAACGCTATCTTGTTCACACAATGCCTACAAGTCTAAATATGCATTTTCAGCCTTTTATCTCTTTTCGTTAAGGAGTTATTGCAAGGCATTTGGAAAAAATGTCAACGCGGTTTTCTCTAAGGCGGAATAAGCTAGAGCCGATTTTTCAACGCTATCTTGTTCACACAATGCCTACAAGTCTAAATATGCATTTTCAGCCTTCTAGCTCTTTTCGTTAAGGAGTTATTGCAAGGCATTTGGAAAAAATGTCAACGCGGTTTTCTCTAAGGCGGAATAAGCTAGAGCCGATTTTTCAACGCTATCTTGTTCACACAATGCCTACAAGTCTAAATATGCATTTTCAGCCTTCTATCTCTTTTCGGTAAGGAGTTATTGCAAGGCATTTGGAAAAAATGTCAACGCGGTTTTCTCTGAGGCGGAATAAGCTAGAGCCGATTTTTCAACGCTATCTTGTTCACACAATGCCTACAAGTCTAAATATGCATTTTCAGCCTTCTATCTCTTTTCGTTAAGGAGTTATTGCAAGGCATATGGAAAAAATGTCAACGCGGTTTTCTCTAAGGCGGAATAAGCTAGAGCCGATTTTTCAAAGCTATCTTGTTCACACAATGCCTACAAGTCTAAATATGCATTTTCAGCCTTCTATCTCTTTTCGGTAAGGAGTTATTGCAAGGCATTTGGAAAAAATGTCAACGCGGTTTTCTCTAAGGCGGAATAAGCTGGAGCAGATTTTTCAACGCTATCTTGTTCACACAATGCCTACAAGTCTAAATATGCATTTTCAGCCTTCTAGCTCTTTTCGTTAAGGAGTTATTGCAAGGCATTTGGAAAAAATGTCAACGCGGTTTTCTCTAAGGCGGAATAAGCTAGAGCCGATTTTTCAACGCTATCTTGTTCACACAATGCCTACAAGTCTAAATATGCATTTTCAGCCTTCTATCTCTTTTCGTTAAGGAGTTATTGCAAGGCATTTGGAAAAAATGTCAACGCGGTTTTCTCTAAGGCGGAATAAGCTAGAGCCGATTTTTCAACGCTATCTTGTTCACACAATGCCTACAAGTCTAAATATGCATTTTCAGCCTTCTATCTCTTTTCGTTAAGGAGTTATTGCAAGGCATTTGGAAAAAATGTCAACGCGGTTTTCTCTATGGCGGAATAAGCTAGAGCCGATTTTTCAACGCTATCTTGTTCACACAATGCCTACAAGTCTAAATATGCATTTTCAGCCTTCTATCTCTTTTCGTTAAGGAGTTATTGCAAGGCATTTGGAAAAAATGTCAACGCGGTTTTCTCTAAGGCGGAATAAGCTGGAGCAGATTTTTCAACGCTATCTTGTTCACACAATGCCTACAAGTCTAAATATGCATTTTCAGCCTTCTAGCTCTTTTCGTTAAGGAGTTATTGCAAGGCATTTGGAAAAAATGTCAACGCGGTTTTCTCTAAGGCGGAATAAGCTGGAGCCGATTTTTCAACGCTATCTTGTTCACACAATGCCTACAAGTCTAAATATGCATTTTCAGCCTTCTATCTCTTTTCGTTAAGGAGTTATTGCAAGGCATTTGGAAAAAATGTCAACGCGGTTTTCTCTAAGGCGGAATAAGCTAGAGCCGATTTTTCAACGCTATCTTGTTCACACAATGCCTACAAGTCTAAATATGCATTTTCAGCCTTCTATCTCTTTTCGTTAAGGAGTTATTGCAAGGCATTTGGAAAAAATGTCAACGCGGTTTTCTCTATGGCGGAATAAGCTAGAGCCGATTTTTCAACGCTATCTTGTTCACACAATGCCTACAAGTCTAAATATGCATTTTCAGCCTTCTATCTCTTTTCGTTAAGGAGTTATTGCAAGGCATTTGGAAAAAAATGTCAACGCGGTTTTCTCTAAGGCGGAATAAGCTAGAGCCGATTTTTCAACGCTATCTTGTTCACACAATGCCTACAAGTCTAAATATGCATTTTCAGCCTTCTATCTCTTTTCGTTAAGGAGTTATTGCAAGGCATTTGGAAAAAATGTCAACGCGGTTTTCTCTGAGGCGGAATAAGCTAGAGCCGATTTTTCAACGCTATCTTGTTCACACAATGCCTACAAGTCTAAATATGCATTTTCAGCCTTCTATCTCTTTTCGTTAAGGAGTTATTGCAAGGCATTTGGAAAAAATGTCAACGCGGTTTTCTCTAAGGCGGAATAAGCTGGAGCAGATTTTTCAACGCTATCTTGTTCACACAATGCCTACAAGTCTAAATATGCATTTTCAGCCTTCTATCTCTTTTCGTTAAGGAGTTATTGCAAGGCATTTGGAAAAAATGTCAACGCGGTTTTCTCTATGGCGGAATAAGCTAGAGCCGATTTTTCAACGCTATCTTGTTCACACAATGCCTACAAGTCTAAATATGCATTTTCAGCCTTCTATCTCTTTTCGTTAAGGAGTTATTGCAAGGCATTTGGAAAAAATGTCAACGCGGTTTTCTCTAAGGCGGAATAAGCTAGAGCCGATTTTTCAACGCTATCTTGTTCACACAATGCCTACAAGTCTAAATATGCATTTTCAGCCTTCTATCTCTTTTCGTTAAGGAGTTATTGCAAGGCATTTGGAAAAAATGTCAACGCGGTTTTCTCTAAGGCGGAATAAGCTGGAGCAGATTTTTCAACGCTATCTTGTTCACACAATGCCTACAAGTCTAAATATGCATTTTCAGCCTTCTAGCTCTTTTCGTTAAGGAGTTATTGCAAGGCATTTGGAAAAAATGTCAACGCGGTTTTCTCTAAGGCGGAATAAGCTAGAGCCGATTTTTCAACGCTATCTTGTTCACACAATGCCTACAAGTCTAAATATGCATTTTCAGCCTTTTATCTCTTTTCGTTAAGGAGTTATTGCAAGGCATTTGGAAAAAATGTCAACGCGGTTTTCTCTGAGGCTGAATAAGCTAGAGCCGATTTTTCAACGCTATCTTGTTCACACAATTCCTACAAGTCTAAATATGCATTTTCAGCCTTCTATCTCTTTTCGTTAAGGAGTTATTGCAAGGCATTTGGAAAAAATGTCAACGCGGTTTTCTCTAAGGCGGAATAAGCTGGAGCAGATTTTTCAACGCTATCTTGTTCACACAATGCCTACAAGTCTAAATATGCATTTTCAGCCTTCTATCTCTTTTCGTTAAGGAGTTATTGCAAGGCATTTGGAAAAAATGTCAACGCGGTTTTCTCTAAGGCGGAATAAGCTGGAGCAGATTTTTCAACGCTATCTTGTTCACACAATGCCTACAAGTCTAAATATGCATTTTCAGCCTTCTAGCTCTTTTCGTTAAGGAGTTATTGCAAGGCATTTGGAAAAAATGTCAACGCGGTTTTCTCTAAGGCGGAATAAGCTAGAGCCGATTTTTCAACGCTATCTTGTTCACACAATGCCTACAAGTCTAAATATGCATTTTCAGCCTTCTATCTCTTTTCGTTAAGGAGTTATTGCAAGGCATTTGGAAAAAATGTCAACGCGGTTTTCTCTAAGGCGGAATAAGCTAGAGCCGATTTTTCAACGCTATCTTGTTCACACAATGCCTACAAGTCTAAATATGCATTTTCAGCCTTCTATCTCTTTTCGTTAAGGAGTTATTGCAAGGCATTTGGAAAAAATGTCAACGCGGTTTTCCCTATGGCGGAATAAGCTAGAGCCGATTTTTCAACGCTATCTTGTTCACACAATGCCTACAAGTCTAAATATGCATTTTCAGCCTTCTATCTCTTTTCGTTAAGGAGTTATTGCAAGGCATTTGGAAAAAATGTCAACGCGGTTTTCTCTAAGGCGGAATAAGCTAGAGCCGATTTTTCAACGCTATCTTGTTCACACAATGCCTACAAGTCTAAATATGCATTTTCAGCCTTCTATCTCTTTTCGTTAAGGAGTTATTGCAAGGCATTTGGAAAAAATGTCAACGCGGTTTTCTCTAAGGCGGAATAAGCTAGAGCCGATTTTTCAACGCTATCTTGTTCACACAATGCCTACAAGTCTAAATATGCATTTTCAGCCTTCTATCTCTTTTCGTTAAGGAGTTATTGCAAGGCATTTGGAAAAAATGTCAACGCGGTTTTCTCTAAGGCGGAATAAGCTGGAGCCGATTTTTCAACGCTATCTTGTTCACACAATGCCTACAAGTCTAAATATGCATTTTCAGCCTTCTATCTCTTTTCGTTAAGGAGTTATTGCAAGGCATTTGGAAAAAATGTCAACGCGGTTTTCTCTAAGGCGGAATAAGCTGGAGCAGATTTTTCAACGCTATCTTGTTCACACAATGCCTACAAGTCTAAATATGCATTTTCAGCCTTCTATCTCTTTTCGTTAAGGAGTTATTGCAAGGCATTTGGAAAAAATGTCAACGCGGTTTTCTCTAAGGCGGAATAAGCTGGAGCAGATTTTTCAACGCTATCTTGTTCACACAATGCCTACAAGTCTAAATATGCATTTTCAGCCTTCTAGCTCTTTTCGTTAAGGAGTTATTGCAAGGCATTTGGAAAAAATGTCAACGCGGTTTTCTCTAAGGCGGAATAAGCTGGAGCAGATTTTTCAACGCTATCTTGTTCACACAATGCCTACAAGTCTAAATATGCATTTTCAGCCTTCTAGCTCTTTTCGTTAAGGAGTTATTGCAAGGCATTTGGAAAAAATGTCAACGCGGTTTTCTCTAAGGCGGAATAAGCTAGAGCCGATTTTTCAACGCTATCTTGTTCACACAATGCCTACAAGTCTAAATATGCATTTTCAGCCTTTTATCTCTTTTCGTTAAGGAGTTATTGCAAGGCATTTGGAAAAAATGTCAACGCGGTTTTCTCTGAGGCTGAATAAGCTAGAGCCGATTTTTCAACGCTATCTTGTTCACACAATTCCTACAAGTCTAAATATGCATTTTCAGCCTTCTATCTCTTTTCGTTAAGGAGTTATTGCAAGGCATTTGGAAAAAATGTCAACGCGGTTTTCTCTAAGGCGGAATAAGCTGGAGCAGATTTTTCAACGCTATCTTGTTCACACAATGCCTACAAGTCTAAATATGCATTTTCAGCCTTCTATCTCTTTTCGTTAAGGAGTTATTGCAAGGCATTTGGAAAAAATGTCAACGCGGTTTTCTCTAAGGCGGAATAAGCTGGAGCAGATTTTTCAACGCTATCTTGTTCACACAATGCCTACAAGTCTAAATATGCATTTTCAGCCTTCTAGCTCTTTTCGTTAAGGAGTTATTGCAAGGCATTTGGAAAAAATGTCAACGCGGTTTTCTCTGAGGCGGAATAAGCTAGAGCCGATTTTTCAACGCTATCTTGTTCACACAATGCCTACAAGTCTAAATATGCATTTTCAGCCTTCTATCTCTTTTCGTTAAGGAGTTATTGCAAGGCATATGGAAAAAATGTCAACGCGGTTTTCTCTAAGGCGGAATAAGCTAGAGCCGATTTTTCAACGCTATCTTGTTCACACAATGCCTACAAGTCTAAATATGCATTTTCAGCCTTCTATCTCTTTTCGTTAAGGAGTTATTGCAAGGCATTTGGAAAAAATGTCAACGCGGTTTTCTCTAAGGCGGAATAAGCTAGAGCCGATTTTTCAACGCTATCTTGTTCACACAATGCCTACAAGTCTAAATATGCATTTTCAGCCTTCTATCTCTTTTCGTTAAGGAGTTATTGCAAGGCATTTGGAAAAAATGTCAACGCGGTTTTCTCTGAGGCGGAATAAGCTAGAGCCGATTTTTCAACGCTATCTTGTTCACACAATGCCTACAAGTCTAAATATGCATTTTCAGCCTTCTATCTCTTTTCGTTAAGGAGTTATTGCAAGGCATATGGAAAAAATGTCAACGCGGTTTTCTCTAAGGCGGAATAAGCTAGAGCCGATTTTTCAACGCTATCTTGTTCACACAATGCCTACAAGTCTAAATATGCATTTTCAGCCTTTTATCTCTTTTCGTTAAGGAGTTATTGCAAGGCATTTGGAAAAAATGTCAACGCGGTTTTCTCTAAGGCGGAATAAGCTAGAGCCGATTTTTCAACGCTATCTTGTTCACACAATGCCTACAAGTCTAAATATGCATTTTCAGCCTTCTAGCTCTTTTCGTTAAGGAGTTATTGCAAGGCATTTGGAAAAAATGTCAACGCGGTTTTCTCTAAGGCGGAATAAGCTAGAGCCGATTTTTCAACGCTATCTTGTTCACACAATGCCTACAAGTCTAAATATGCATTTTCAGCCTTCTATCTCTTTTCGGTAAGGAGTTATTGCAAGGCATTTGGAAAAAATGTCAACGCGGTTTTCTCTGAGGCGGAATAAGCTAGAGCCGATTTTTCAACGCTATCTTGTTCACACAATGCCTACAAGTCTAAATATGCATTTTCAGCCTTCTATCTCTTTTCGTTAAGGAGTTATTGCAAGGCATATGGAAAAAATGTCAACGCGGTTTTCTCTAAGGCGGAATAAGCTAGAGCCGATTTTTCAAAGCTATCTTGTTCACACAATGCCTACAAGTCTAAATATGCATTTTCAGCCTTCTATCTCTTTTCGTTAAGGAGTTATTGCAAGGCATTTGGAAAAAATGTCAACGCGGTTTTCTCTATGGCGGAATAAGCTAGAGCCGATTTTTCAACGCTATCTTGTTCACACAATGCCTACAAGTCTAAATATGCATTTTCAGCCTTCTATCTCTTTTCGTTAAGGAGTTATTGCAAGGCATTTGGAAAAAATGTCAACGCGGTTTTCTCTGAGGCGGAATAAGCTAGAGCCGATTTTTCAACGCTATCTTGTTCACACAATGCCTACAAGTCTAAATATGCATTTTCAGCCTTCTATCTCTTTTCGTTAAGGAGTTATTGCAAGGCATATGGAAAAAATGTCAACGCGGTTTTCTCTAAGGCGGAATAAGCTAGAGCCGATTTTTCAACGCTATCTTGTTCACACAATGCCTACAAGTCTAAATATGCATTTTCAGCCTTTTATCTCTTTTCGTTAAGGAGTTATTGCAAGGCATTTGGAAAAAATGTCAACGCGGTTTTCTCTAAGGCGGAATAAGCTAGAGCCGATTTTTCAACGCTATCTTGTTCACACAATGCCTACAAGTCTAAATATGCATTTTCAGCCTTCTAGCTCTTTTCGTTAAGGAGTTATTGCAAGGCATTTGGAAAAAATGTCAACGCGGTTTTCTCTAAGGCGGAATAAGCTAGAGCCGATTTTTCAACGCTATCTTGTTCACACAATGCCTACAAGTCTAAATATGCATTTTCAGCCTTCTATCTCTTTTCGGTAAGGAGTTATTGCAAGGCATTTGGAAAAAATGTCAACGCGGTTTTCTCTGAGGCGGAATAAGCTAGAGCCGATTTTTCAACGCTATCTTGTTCACACAATGCCTACAAGTCTAAATATGCATTTTCAGCCTTCTATCTCTTTTCGTTAAGGAGTTATTGCAAGGCATATGGAAAAAATGTCAACGCGGTTTTCTCTAAGGCGGAATAAGCTAGAGCCGATTTTTCAAAGCTATCTTGTTCACACAATGCCTACAAGTCTAAATATGCATTTTCAGCCTTCTATCTCTTTTCGTTAAGGAGTTATTGCAAGGCATTTGGAAAAAATGTCAACGCGGTTTTCTCTAAGGCGGAATAAGCTGGAGCAGATTTTTCAACGCTATCTTGTTCACACAATGCCTACAAGTCTAAATATGCATTTTCAGCCTTCTAGCTCTTTTCGTTAAGGAGTTATTGCAAGGCATTTGGAAAAAATGTCAACGCGGTTTTCTCTAAGGCGGAATAAGCTAGAGCCGATTTTTCAACGCTATCTTGTTCACACAATGCCTACAAGTCTAAATATGCATTTTCAGCCTTCTATCTCTTTTCGTTAAGGAGTTATTGCAAGGCATTTGGAAAAAATGTCAACGCGGTTTTCTCTAAGGCGGAATAAGCTAGAGCCGATTTTTCAACGCTATCTTGTTCACACAATGCCTACAAGTCTAAATATGCATTTTCAGCCTTCTATCTCTTTTCGTTAAGGAGTTATTGCAAGGCATTTGGAAAAAATGTCAACGCGGTTTTCTCTATGGCGGAATAAGCTAGAGCCGATTTTTCAACGCTATCTTGTTCACACAATGCCTACAAGTCTAAATATGCATTTTCAGCCTTCTATCTCTTTTCGTTAAGGAGTTATTGCAAGGCATTTGGAAAAAATGTCAACGCGGTTTTCTCTAAGGCGGAATAAGCTGGATCAGATTTTTCAACGCTATCTTGTTCACACAATGCCTACAAGTCTAAATATGCATTTTCAGCCTTCTAGCTCTTTTCGTTAAGGAGTTATTGCAAGGCATTTGGAAAAAATGTCAACGCGGTTTTCTCTAAGGCGGAATAAGCTGGAGCCGATTTTTCAACGCTATCTTGTTCACACAATGCCTACAAGTCTAAATATGCATTTTCAGCCTTCTATCTCTTTTCGTTAAGGAGTTATTGCAAGGCATTTGGAAAAAATGTCAACGCGGTTTTCTCTAAGGCGGAATAAGCTAGAGCCGATTTTTCAACGCTATCTTGTTCACACAATGCCTACAAGTCTAAATATGCATTTTCAGCCTTCTATCTCTTTTCGTTAAGGAGTTATTGCAAGGCATTTGGAAAAAATGTCAACGCGGTTTTCTCTATGGCGGAATAAGCTAGAGCCGATTTTTCAACGCTATCTTGTTCACACAATGCCTACAAGTCTAAATATGCATTTTCAGCCTTCTATCTCTTTTCGTTAAGGAGTTATTGCAAGGCATTTGGAAAAAATGTCAACGCGGTTTTCTCTAAGGCGGAATAAGCTAGAGCCGATTTTTCAACGCTATCTTGTTCACACAATGCCTACAAGTCTAAATATGCATTTTCAGCCTTCTATCTCTTTTCGTTAAGGAGTTATTGCAAGGCATTTGGAAAAAATGTCAACGCGGTTTTCTCTGAGGCGGAATAAGCTAGAGCCGATTTTTCAACGCTATCTTGTTCACACAATGCCTACAAGTCTAAATATGCATTTTCAGCCTTCTATCTCTTTTCGTTAAGGAGTTATTGCAAGGCATTTGGAAAAAATGTCAACGCGGTTTTCTCTAAGGCGGAATAAGCTGGAGCAGATTTTTCAACGCTATCTTGTTCACACAATGCCTACAAGTCTAAATATGCATTTTCAGCCTTCTATCTCTTTTCGTTAAGGAGTTATTGCAAGGCATTTGGAAAAAATGTCAACGCGGTTTTCTCTATGGCGGAATAAGCTAGAGCCGATTTTTCAACGCTATCTTGTTCACACAATGCCTACAAGTCTAAATATGCATTTTCAGCCTTCTATCTCTTTTCGTTAAGGAGTTATTGCAAGGCATTTGGAAAAAATGTCAACGCGGTTTTCTCTAAGGCGGAATAAGCTAGAGCCGATTTTTCAACGCTATCTTGTTCACACAATGCCTACAAGTCTAAATATGCATTTTCAGCCTTCTATCTCTTTTCGTTAAGGAGTTATTGCAAGGCATTTGGAAAAAATGTCAACGCGGTTTTCTCTAAGGCGGAATAAGCTGGAGCAGATTTTTCAACGCTATCTTGTTCACACAATGCCTACAAGTCTAAATATGCATTTTCAGCCTTCTAGCTCTTTTCGTTAAGGAGTTATTGCAAGGCATTTGGAAAAAATGTCAACGCGGTTTTCTCTAAGGCGGAATAAGCTAGAGCCGATTTTTCAACGCTATCTTGTTCACACAATGCCTACAAGTCTAAATATGCATTTTCAGCCTTTTATCTCTTTTCGTTAAGGAGTTATTGCAAGGCATTTGGAAAAAATGTCAACGCGGTTTTCTCTGAGGCTGAATAAGCTAGAGCCGATTTTTTCAACGCTATCTTGTTCACACAATTCCTACAAGTCTAAATATGCATTTTCAGCCTTCTATCTCTTTTCGTTAAGGAGTTATTGCAAGGCATTTGGAAAAAATGTCAACGCGGTTTTCTCTAAGGCGGAATAAGCTGGAGCAGATTTTTCAACGCTATCTTGTTCACACAATGCCTACAAGTCTAAATATGCATTTTCAGCCTTCTATCTCTTTTCGTTAAGGAGTTATTGCAAGGCATTTGGAAAAAATGTCAACGCGGTTTTCTCTAAGGCGGAATAAGCTGGAGCAGATTTTTCAACGCTATCTTGTTCACACAATGCCTACAAGTCTAAATATGCATTTTCAGCCTTCTAGCTCTTTTCGTTAAGGAGTTATTGCAAGGCATTTGGAAAAAATGTCAACGCGGTTTTCTCTAAGGCGGAATAAGCTAGAGCCGATTTTTCAACGCTATCTTGTTCACACAATGCCTACAAGTCTAAATATGCATTTTCAGCCTTCTATCTCTTTTCGTTAAGGAGTTATTGCAAGGCATTTGGAAAAAATGTCAACGCGGTTTTCTCTAAGGCGGAATAAGCTAGAGCCGATTTTTCAACGCTATCTTGTTCACACAATGCCTACAAGTCTAAATATGCATTTTCAGCCTTCTATCTCTTTTCGTTAAGGAGTTATTGCAAGGCATTTGGAAAAAATGTCAACGCGGTTTTCCCTATGGCGGAATAAGCTAGAGCCGATTTTTCAACGCTATCTTGTTCACACAATGCCTACAAGTCTAAATATGCATTTTCAGCCTTCTATCTCTTTTCGTTAAGGAGTTATTGCAAGGCATTTGGAAAAAATGTCAACGCGGTTTTCTCTAAGGCGGAATAAGCTAGAGCCGATTTTTCAACGCTATCTTGTTCACACAATGCCTACAAGTCTAAATATGCATTTTCAGCCTTCTATCTCTTTTCGTTAAGGAGTTATTGCAAGGCATTTGGAAAAAATGTCAACGCGGTTTTCTCTAAGGCGGAATAAGCTGGAGCAGATTTTTCAACGCTATCTTGTTCACACAATGCCTACAAGTCTAAATATGCATTTTCAGCCTTTCCTACAAGTCTATCTATCTCTGTATTGCAAGGCATTTGGAAAAAATGTCAACGCGGTTTTCTCTAAGGCGGAATAAGCTGGAGCAGATTTTTCAACGCTATCTTGTTCACACAATGCCTACAAGTCTAAATATGCATTTTCAGCCTTCTAGCTCTTTTCGTTAAGGAGTTATTGCAAGGCATTTGGAAAAATGTCAACGCGGTTTTCTCTAAGGCGGAATAAGCTGGAGCAGATTTTTCAACGCTATCTTGTTCACACAATGCCTACAAGTCTAAATATGCATTTTCAGCCTTCTAGCTCTTTTCGTTAAGGAGTTATTGCAAGGCATTTGGAAAAAATGTCAACGCGGTTTTCTCTAAGGCGGAATAAGCTAGAGCCGATTTTTCAACGCTATCTTGTTCACACAATGCCTACAAGTCTAAATATGCATTTTCAGCCTTTTATCTCTTTTCGTTAAGGAGTTATTGCAAGGCATTTGGAAAAAATGTCAACGCGGTTTTCTCTGAGGCTGAATAAGCTAGAGCCGATTTTTCAACGCTATCTTGTTCACACAATTCCTACAAGTCTAAATATGCATTTTCAGCCTTCTATCTCTTTTCGTTAAGGAGTTATTGCAAGGCATTTGGAAAAAATGTCAACGCGGTTTTCTCTAAGGCGGAATAAGCTGGAGCAGATTTTTCAACGCTATCTTGTTCACACAATGCCTACAAGTCTAAATATGCATTTTCAGCCTTCTATCTCTTTTCGTTAAGGAGTTATTGCAAGGCATTTGGAAAAAATGTCAACGCGGTTTTCTCTAAGGGCGGAATAAGCTGGAGCAGATTTTTCAACGCTATCTTGTTCACACAATGCCTACAAGTCTAAATATGCATTTTCAGCCTTCTAGCTCTTTTCGTTAAGGAGTTATTGCAAGGCATTTGGAAAAAATGTCAACGCGGTTTTCTCTGAGGCGGAATAAGCTAGAGCCGATTTTTCAACGCTATCTTGTTCACACAATGCCTACAAGTCTAAATATGCATTTTCAGCCTTCTATCTCTTTTCGTTAAGGAGTTATTGCAAGGCATATGGAAAAAATGTCAACGCGGTTTTCTCTAAGGCGGAATAAGCTAGAGCCGATTTTTCAACGCTATCTTGTTCACACAATGCCTACAAGTCTAAATATGCATTTTCAGCCTTCTATCTCTTTTCGTTAAGGAGTTATTGCAAGGCATTTGGAAAAAATGTCAACGCGGTTTTCTCTAAGGCGGAATAAGCTAGAGCCGATTTTTCAACGCTATCTTGTTCACACAATGCCTACAAGTCTAAATATGCTTTTCAGCCTTCTATCTCTTTTCGTTAAGGAGTTATTGCAAGGCATTTGGAAAAAATGTCAACGCGGTTTTCTCTGAGGCGGAATAAGCTAGAGCCGATTTTTCAACGCTATCTTGTTCACACAATGCCTACAAGTCTAAATATGCATTTTCAGCCTTCTATCTCTTTTCGTTAAGGAGTTATTGCAAGGCATATGGAAAAAATGTCAACGCGGTTTTCTCTAAGGCGGAATAAGCTAGAGCCGATTTTTCAACGCTATCTTGTTCACACAATGCCTACAAGTCTAAATATGCATTTTCAGCCTTTTATCTCTTTTCGTTAAGGAGTTATTGCAAGGCATTTGGAAAAAATGTCAACGCGGTTTTCTCTAAGGCGGAATAAGCTAGAGCCGATTTTTCAACGCTATCTTGTTCACACAATGCCTACAAGTCTAAATATGCATTTTCAGCCTTCTAGCTCTTTTCGTTAAGGAGTTATTGCAAGGCATTTGGAAAAAATGTCAACGCGGTTTTCTCTAAGGCGGAATAAGCTAGAGCCGATTTTTCAACGCTATCTTGTTCACACAATGCCTACAAGTCTAAATATGCATTTTCAGCCTTCTATCTCTTTTCGTTAAGGAGTTATTGCAAGGCATTTGGAAAAAATGTCAACGCGGTTTTCTCTAAGGCGGAATAAGCTAGAGCCGATTTTTCAACGCTATCTTGTTCACACAATGCCTACAAGTCTAAATATGCATTTTCAGCCTTCTATCTCTTTTCGTTAAGGAGTTATTGCAAGGCATTTGGAAAAAATGTCAACGCGGTTTTCTCTAAGGCGGAATAAGCTGGAGCAGATTTTTCAACGCTATCTTGTTCACACAATGCCTACAAGTCTAAATATGCATTTTCAGCCTTCTATCTCTTTTCGTTAAGGAGTTATTGCAAGGCATTTGGAAAAAATGTCAACGCGGTTTTCTCTAAGGCGGAATAAGCTGGAGCAGATTTTTCAACGCTATCTTGTTCACACAATGCCTACAAGTCTAAATATGCATTTTCAGCCTTCTAGCTCTTTTCGTTAAGGAGTTATTGCAAGGCATTTGGAAAAAATGTCAACGCGGTTTTCTCTAAGGCGGAATAAGCTGGAGCAGATTTTTCAACGCTATCTTGTTCACACAATGCCTACAAGTCTAAATATGCATTTTCAGCCTTCTAGCTCTTTTCGTTAAGGAGTTATTGCAAGGCATTTGGAAAAAATGTCAACGCGGTTTTCTCTAAGGCGGAATAAGCTAGAGCCGATTTTTCAACGCTATCTTGTTCACACAATGCCTACAAGTCTAAATATGCATTTTCAGCCTTTTATCTCTTTTCGTTAAGGAGTTATTGCAAGGCATTTGGAAAAAATGTCAACGCGGTTTTCTCTGAGGCTGAATAAGCTAGAGCCGATTTTTCAACGCTATCTTGTTCACACAATTCCTACAAGTCTAAATATGCATTTTCAGCCTTCTATCTCTTTTCGTTAAGGAGTTATTGCAAGGCATTTGGAAAAAATGTCAACGCGGTTTTCTCTAAGGCGGAATAAGCTGGAGCAGATTTTTCAACGCTATCTTGTTCACACAATGCCTACAAGTCTAAATATGCATTTTCAGCCTTCTATCTCTTTTCGTTAAGGAGTTATTGCAAGGCATTTGGAAAAAATGTCAACGCGGTTTTCTCTAAGGCGGAATAAGCTGGAGCAGATTTTTCAACGCTATCTTGTTCACACAATGCCTACAAGTCTAAATATGCATTTTCAGCCTTCTAGCTCTTTTCGTTAAGGAGTTATTGCAAGGCATTTGGAAAAAATGTCAACGCGGTTTTCTCTGAGGCGGAATAAGCTAGAGCCGATTTTTCAACGCTATCTTGTTCACACAATGCCTACAAGTCTAAATATGCATTTTCAGCCTTCTATCTCTTTTCGTTAAGGAGTTATTGCAAGGCATATGGAAAAAATGTCAACGCGGTTTTCTCTAAGGCGGAATAAGCTAGAGCCGATTTTTCAACGCTATCTTGTTCACACAATGCCTACAAGTCTAAATATGCATTTTCAGCCTTCTATCTCTTTTCGTTAAGGAGTTATTGCAAGGCATTTGGAAAAAATGTCAACGCGGTTTTCTCTAAGGCGGAATAAGCTAGAGCCGATTTTTCAACGCTATCTTGTTCACACAATGCCTACAAGTCTAAATATGCATTTTCAGCCTTCTATCTCTTTTCGTTAAGGAGTTATTGCAAGGCATTTGGAAAAAATGTCAACGCGGTTTTCTCTGAGGCGGAATAAGCTAGAGCCGATTTTTCAACGCTATCTTGTTCACACAATGCCTACAAGTCTAAATATGCATTTTCAGCCTTCTATCTCTTTTCGTTAAGGAGTTATTGCAAGGCATATGGAAAAAATGTCAACGCGGTTTTCTCTAAGGCGGAATAAGCTAGAGCCGATTTTTCAACGCTATCTTGTTCACACAATGCCTACAAGTCTAAATATGCATTTTCAGCCTTTTATCTCTTTTCGTTAAGGAGTTATTGCAAGGCATTTGGAAAAAATGTCAACGCGGTTTTCTCTAAGGCGGAATAAGCTAGAGCCGATTTTTCAACGCTATCTTGTTCACACAATGCCTACAAGTCTAAATATGCATTTTCAGCCTTCTAGCTCTTTTCGTTAAGGAGTTATTGCAAGGCATTTGGAAAAAATGTCAACGCGGTTTTCTCTAAGGCGGAATAAGCTAGAGCCGATTTTTCAACGCTATCTTGTTCACACAATGCCTACAAGTCTAAATATGCATTTTCAGCCTTCTATCTCTTTTCGGTAAGGAGTTATTGCAAGGCATTTGGAAAAAATGTCAACGCGGTTTTCTCTGAGGCGGAATAAGCTAGAGCCGATTTTTCAACGCTATCTTGTTCACACAATGCCTACAAGTCTAAATATGCATTTTCAGCCTTCTATCTCTTTTCGTTAAGGAGTTATTGCAAGGCATATGGAAAAAATGTCAACGCGGTTTTCTCTAAGGCGGAATAAGCTAGAGCCGATTTTTCAAAGCTATCTTGTTCACACAATGCCTACAAGTCTAAATATGCATTTTCAGCCTTCTATCTCTTTTCGTTAAGGAGTTATTGCAAGGCATTTGGAAAAAATGTCAACGCGGTTTTCTCTAAGGCGGAATAAGCTGGAGCAGATTTTTCAACGCTATCTTGTTCACACAATGCCTACAAGTCTAAATATGCATTTTCAGCCTTCTAGCTCTTTTCGTTAAGGAGTTATTGCAAGGCATTTGGAAAAAATGTCAACGCGGTTTTCTCTAAGGCGGAATAAGCTAGAGCCGATTTTTCAACGCTATCTTGTTCACACAATGCCTACAAGTCTAAATATGCATTTTCAGCCTTCTATCTCTTTTCGTTAAGGAGTTATTGCAAGGCATTTGGAAAAAATGTCAACGCGGTTTTCTCTAAGGCGGAATAAGCTAGAGCCGATTTTTCAACGCTATCTTGTTCACACAATGCCTACAAGTCTAAATATGCATTTTCAGCCTTCTATCTCTTTTCGTTAAGGAGTTATTGCAAGGCATTTGGAAAAAATGTCAACGCGGTTTTCTCTATGGCGGAATAAGCTAGAGCCGATTTTTCAACGCTATCTTGTTCACACAATGCCTACAAGTCTAAATATGCATTTTCAGCCTTCTATCTCTTTTCGTTAAGGAGTTATTGCAAGGCATTTGGAAAAAATGTCAACGCGGTTTTCTCTAAGGCGGAATAAGCTGGAGCAGATTTTTCAACGCTATCTTGTTCACACAATGCCTACAAGTCTAAATATGCATTTTCAGCCTTCTAGCTCTTTTCGTTAAGGAGTTATTGCAAGGCATTTGGAAAAAATGTCAACGCGGTTTTCTCTAAGGCGGAATAAGCTGGAGCCGATTTTTCAACGCTATCTTGTTCACACAATGCCTACAAGTCTAAATATGCATTTTCAGCCTTCTATCTCTTTTCGTTAAGGAGTTATTGCAAGGCATTTGGAAAAAATGTCAACGCGGTTTTCTCTAAGGCGGAATAAGCTAGAGACGATTTTTCAACGCTATCTTGTTCCCACAATGCCTACAAGTCTAAATATGCATTTTCAGCCTTCTAGCTCTTTTCGTTAAGGAGTTATTGCAAGGCATTTGGAAAAAATGTCAACGCGGTTTTCTCTAAGGCGGAATAAGCTGGAGCAGATTTTTCAACGCTATCTTGTTCACACAATGCCTACAAGTCTAAATATGCATTTTCAGCCTTCTAGCTCTTTTCGTTAAGGAGTTATTGCAAGGCATTTGGAAAAAATGTCAACGCGGTTTTCTCTAAGGCGGAATAAGCTAGAGCCGATTTTTCAACGCTATCTTGTTCACACAATGCCTACAAGTCTAAATATGCATTTTCAGCCTTCTATCTCTTTTCGTTAAGGAGTTATTGCAAGGCATTTGGAAAAAATGTCAACGCGGTTTTCTCTAAGGCGGAATAAGCTAGAGCCGATTTTTCAACGCTATCTTGTTCACACAATGCCTACAAGTCTAAATATGCATTTTCAGCCTTCTATCTCTTTTCGTTAAGGAGTTATTGCAAGGCATTTGGAAAAAATGTCAACGCGGTTTTCTCTATGGCGGAATAAGCTAGAGCCGATTTTTCAACGCTATCTTGTTCACACAATGCCTACAAGTCTAAATATGCATTTTCAGCCTTCTATCTCTTTTCGTTAAGGAGTTATTGCAAGGCATTTGGAAAAAATGTCAACGCGGTTTTCTCTAAGGCGGAATAAGCTAGAGCCGATTTTTCAACGCTATCTTGTTCACACAATGCCTACAAGTCTAAATATGCATTTTCAGCCTTCTATCTCTTTTCGTTAAGGAGTTATTGCAAGGCATTTGGAAAAAATGTCAACGCGGTTTTCTCTGAGGCGGAATAAGCTAGAGCCGATTTTTCAACGCTATCTTGTTCACACAATGCCTACAAGTCTAAATATGCATTTTCAGCCTTCTATCTCTTTTCGTTAAGGAGTTATTGCAAGGCATTTGGAAAAAATGTCAACGCGGTTTTCTCTAAGGCGGAATAAGCTGGAGCAGATTTTTCAACGCTATCTTGTTCACACAATGCCTACAAGTCTAAATATGCATTTTCAGCCTTCTATCTCTTTTCGTTAAGGAGTTATTGCAAGGCATTTGGAAAAAATGTCAACGCGGTTTTCTCTATGGCGGAATAAGCTAGAGCCGATTTTTCAACGCTATCTTGTTCACACAATGCCTACAAGTCTAAATATGCATTTTCAGCCTTCTATCTCTTTTCGTTAAGGAGTTATTGCAAGGCATTTGGAAAAAATGTCAACGCGGTTTTCTCTAAGGCGGAATAAGCTAGAGCCGATTTTTCAACGCTATCTTGTTCACACAATGCCTACAAGTCTAAATATGCATTTTCAGCCTTCTATCTCTTTTCGTTAAGGAGTTATTGCAAGGCATTTGGAAAAAATGTCAACGCGGTTTTCTCTAAGGCGGAATAAGCTGGAGCAGATTTTTCAACGCTATCTTGTTCACACAATGCCTACAAGTCTAAATATGCATTTTCAGCCTTCTAGCTCTTTTCGTTAAGGAGTTATTGCAAGGCATTTGGAAAAAATGTCAACGCGGTTTTCTCTAAGGCGGAATAAGCTAGAGCCGATTTTTCAACGCTATCTTGTTCACACAATGCCTACAAGTCTAAATATGCATTTTCAGCCTTTTATCTCTTTTCGTTAAGGAGTTATTGCAAGGCATTTGGAAAAAATGTCAACGCGGTTTTCTCTGAGGCTGAATAAGCTAGAGCCGATTTTTCAACGCTATCTTGTTCACACAATTCCTACAAGTCTAAATATGCATTTTCAGCCTTCTATCTCTTTTCGTTAAGGAGTTATTGCAAGGCATTTGGAAAAAATGTCAACGCGGTTTTCTCTAAGGCGGAATAAGCTGGAGCAGATTTTTCAACGCTATCTTGTTCACACAATGCCTACAAGTCTAAATATGCATTTTCAGCCTTCTATCTCTTTTCGTTAAGGAGTTATTGCAAGGCATTTGGAAAAAATGTCAACGCGGTTTTCTCTAAGGCGGAATAAGCTGGAGCAGATTTTTCAACGCTATCTTGTTCACACAATGCCTACAAGTCTAAATATGCATTTTCAGCCTTCTAGCTCTTTTCGTTAAGGAGTTATTGCAAGGCATTTGGAAAAAATGTCAACGCGGTTTTCTCTAAGGCGGAATAAGCTAGAGCCGATTTTTCAACGCTATCTTGTTCACACAATGCCTACAAGTCTAAATATGCATTTTCAGCCTTCTATCTCTTTTCGTTAAGGAGTTATTGCAAGGCATTTGGAAAAAATGTCAACGCGGTTTTCTCTAAGGCGGAATAAGCTAGAGCCGATTTTTCAACGCTATCTTGTTCACACAATGCCTACAAGTCTAAATATGCATTTTCAGCCTTCTATCTCTTTTCGTTAAGGAGTTATTGCAAGGCATTTGGAAAAAATGTCAACGCGGTTTTCCCTATGGCGGAATAAGCTAGAGCCGATTTTTCAACGCTATCTTGTTCACACAATGCCTACAAGTCTAAATATGCATTTTCAGCCTTCTATCTCTTTTCGTTAAGGAGTTATTGCAAGGCATTTGGAAAAAATGTCAACGCGGTTTTCTCTAAGGCGGAATAAGCTAGAGCCGATTTTTTAACGCTATCTTGTTCACACAATGCCTACAAGTCTAAATATGCATTTTCAGCCTTCTATCTCTTTTCGTTAAGGAGTTATTGCAAGGCATTTGGAAAAAATGTCAACGCGGTTTTCTCTAAGGCGGAATAAGCTAGAGCCGATTTTTCAACGCTATCTTGTTCACACAATGCCTACAAGTCTAAATATGCATTTTCAGCCTTCTATCTCTTTTCGTTAAGGAGTTATTGCAAGGCATTTGGAAAAAATGTCAACGCGGTTTTCTCTATGGCGGAATAAGCTAGAGCCGATTTTTCAACGCTATCTTGTTCACACAATGCCTACAAGTCTAAATATGCATTTTCAGCCTTCTATCTCTTTTCGTTAAGGAGTTATTGCAAGGCATTTGGAAAAAATGTCAACGCGGTTTTCTCTAAGGCGGAATAAGCTGGAGCAGATTTTTCAACGCTATCTTGTTCACACAATGCCTACAAGTCTAAATATGCATTTTCAGCCTTCTAGCTCTTTTCGTTAAGGAGTTATTGCAAGGCATTTGGAAAAAATGTCAACGCGGTTTTCTCTAAGGCGGAATAAGCTGGAGCCGATTTTTCAACGCTATCTTGTTCACACAATGCCTACAAGTCTAAATATGCATTTTCAGCCTTCTATCTCTTTTCGTTAAGGAGTTATTGCAAGGCATTTGGAAAAAATGTCAACGCGGTTTTCTCTAAGGCGGAATAAGCTAGAGACGATTTTTCAACGCTATCTTGTTCCCACAATGCCTACAAGTCTAAATATGCATTTTCAGCCTTCTAGCTCTTTTCGTTAAGGAGTTATTGCAAGGCATTTGGAAAAAATGTCAACGCGGTTTTCTCTAAGGCGGAATAAGCTGGAGCAGATTTTTCAACGCTATCTTGTTCACACAATGCCTACAAGTCTAAATATGCATTTTCAGCCTTCTAGCTCTTTTCGTTAAGGAGTTATTGCAAGGCATTTGGAAAAAATGTCAACGCGGTTTTCTCTAAGGCGGAATAAGCTAGAGCCGATTTTTCAACGCTATCTTGTTCACACAATGCCTACAAGTCTAAATATGCATTTTCAGCCTTCTATCTCTTTTCGTTAAGGAGTTATTGCAAGGCATTTGGAAAAAATGTCAACGCGGTTTTCTCTAAGGCGGAATAAGCTAGAGCCGATTTTTCAACGCTATCTTGTTCACACAATGCCTACAAGTCTAAATATGCATTTTCAGCCTTCTATCTCTTTTCGTTAAGGAGTTATTGCAAGGCATTTGGAAAAAATGTCAACGCGGTTTTCTCTATGGCGGAATAAGCTAGAGCCGATTTTTCAACGCTATCTTGTTCACACAATGCCTACAAGTCTAAATATGCATTTTCAGCCTTCTATCTCTTTTCGTTAAGGAGTTATTGCAAGGCATTTGGAAAAAATGTCAACGCGGTTTTCTCTAAGGCGGAATAAGCTAGAGCCGATTTTTCAACGCTATCTTGTTCACACAATGCCTACAAGTCTAAATATGCATTTTCAGCCTTCTATCTCTTTTCGTTAAGGAGTTATTGCAAGGCATTTGGAAAAAATGTCAACGCGGTTTTCTCTGAGGCGGAATAAGCTAGAGCCGATTTTTCAACGCTATCTTGTTCACACAATGCCTACAAGTCTAAATATGCATTTTCAGCCTTCTATCTCTTTTCGTTAAGGAGTTATTGCAAGGCATTTGGAAAAAATGTCAACGCGGTTTTCTCTAAGGCGGAATAAGCTGGAGCAGATTTTTCAACGCTATCTTGTTCACACAATGCCTACAAGTCTAAATATGCATTTTCAGCCTTCTATCTCTTTTCGTTAAGGAGTTATTGCAAGGCATTTGGAAAAAATGTCAACGCGGTTTTCTCTATGGCGGAATAAGCTAGAGCCGATTTTTCAACGCTATCTTGTTCACACAATGCCTACAAGTCTAAATATGCATTTTCAGCCTTCTATCTCTTTTCGTTAAGGAGTTATTGCAAGGCATTTGGAAAAAATGTCAACGCGGTTTTCTCTAAGGCGGAATAAGCTAGAGCCGATTTTTCAACGCTATCTTGTTCACACAATGCCTACAAGTCTAAATATGCATTTTCAGCCTTCTATCTCTTTTCGTTAAGGAGTTATTGCAAGGCATTTGGAAAAAATGTCAACGCGGTTTTCTCTAAGGCGGAATAAGCTGGAGCAGATTTTTCAACGCTATCTTGTTCACACAATGCCTACAAGTCTAAATATGCATTTTCAGCCTTCTAGCTCTTTTCGTTAAGGAGTTATTGCAAGGCATTTGGAAAAAATGTCAACGCGGTTTTCTCTAAGGCGGAATAAGCTAGAGCCGATTTTTCAACGCTATCTTGTTCACACAATGCCTACAAGTCTAAATATGCATTTTCAGCCTTTTATCTCTTTTCGTTAAGGAGTTATTGCAAGGCATTTGGAAAAAATGTCAACGCGGTTTTCTCTGAGGCTGAATAAGCTAGAGCCGATTTTTCAACGCTATCTTGTTCACACAATTCCTACAAGTCTAAATATGCATTTTCAGCCTTCTATCTCTTTTCGTTAAGGAGTTATTGCAAGGCATTTGGAAAAAATGTCAACGCGGTTTTCTCTAAGGCGGAATAAGCTGGAGCAGATTTTTCAACGCTATCTTGTTCACACAATGCCTACAAGTCTAAATATGCATTTTCAGCCTTCTATCTCTTTTCGTTAAGGAGTTATTGCAAGGCATTTGGAAAAAATGTCAACGCGGTTTTCTCTAAGGCGGAATAAGCTGGAGCAGATTTTTCAACGCTATCTTGTTCACACAATGCCTACAAGTCTAAATATGCATTTTCAGCCTTCTAGCTCTTTTCGTTAAGGAGTTATTGCAAGGCATTTGGAAAAAATGTCAACGCGGTTTTCTCTAAGGCGGAATAAGCTAGAGCCGATTTTTCAACGCTATCTTGTTCACACAATGCCTACAAGTCTAAATATGCATTTTCAGCCTTCTATCTCTTTTCGTTAAGGAGTTATTGCAAGGCATTTGGAAAAAATGTCAACGCGGTTTTCTCTAAGGCGGAATAAGCTAGAGCCGATTTTTCAACGCTATCTTGTTCACACAATGCCTACAAGTCTAAATATGCATTTTCAGCCTTCTATCTCTTTTCGTTAAGGAGTTATTGCAAGGCATTTGGAAAAAATGTCAACGCGGTTTTCCCTATGGCGGAATAAGCTAGAGCCGATTTTTCAACGCTATCTTGTTCACACAATGCCTACAAGTCTAAATATGCATTTTCAGCCTTCTATCTCTTTTCGTTAAGGAGTTATTGCAAGGCATTTGGAAAAAATGTCAACGCGGTTTTCTCTAAGGCGGAATAAGCTAGAGCCGATTTTTCAACGCTATCTTGTTCACACAATGCCTACAAGTCTAAATATGCATTTTCAGCCTTCTATCTCTTTTCGTTAAGGAGTTATTGCAAGGCATTTGGAAAAAATGTCAACGCGGTTTTCTCTAAGGCGGAATAAGCTAGAGCCGATTTTTCAACGCTATCTTGTTCACACAATGCCTACAAGTCTAAATATGCATTTTCAGCCTTCTATCTCTTTTCGTTAAGGAGTTATTGCAAGGCATTTGGAAAAAATGTCAACGCGGTTTTCTCTAAGGCGGAATAAGCTGGAGCCGATTTTTCAACGCTATCTTGTTCACACAATGCCTACAAGTCTAAATATGCATTTTCAGCCTTCTATCTCTTTTCGTTAAGGAGTTATTGCAAGGCATTTGGAAAAAATGTCAACGCGGTTTTCTCTAAGGCGGAATAAGCTGGAGCAGATTTTTCAACGCTATCTTGTTCACACAATGCCTACAAGTCTAAATATGCATTTTCAGCCTTCTATCTCTTTTCGTTAAGGAGTTATTGCAAGGCATTTGGAAAAAATGTCAACGCGGTTTTCTCTAAGGCGGAATAAGCTGGAGCAGATTTTTCAACGCTATCTTGTTCACACAATGCCTACAAGTCTAAATATGCATTTTCAGCCTTCTAGCTCTTTTCGTTAAGGAGTTATTGCAAGGCATTTGGAAAAAATGTCAACGCGGTTTTCTCTAAGGCGGAATAAGCTGGAGCAGATTTTTCAACGCTATCTTGTTCACACAATGCCTACAAGTCTAAATATGCATTTTCAGCCTTCTAGCTCTTTTCGTTAAGGAGTTATTGCAAGGCATTTGGAAAAAATGTCAACGCGGTTTTCTCTAAGGCGGAATAAGCTAGAGCCGATTTTTCAACGCTATCTTGTTCACACAATGCCTACAAGTCTAAATATGCATTTTCAGCCTTTTATCTCTTTTCGTTAAGGAGTTATTGCAAGGCATTTGGAAAAAATGTCAACGCGGTTTTCTCTGAGGCTGAATAAGCTAGAGCCGATTTTTCAACGCTATCTTGTTCACACAATTCCTACAAGTCTAAATATGCATTTTCAGCCTTCTATCTCTTTTCGTTAAGGAGTTATTGCAAGGCATTTGGAAAAAATGTCAACGCGGTTTTCTCTAAGGCGGAATAAGCTGGAGCAGATTTTTCAACGCTATCTTGTTCACACAATGCCTACAAGTCTAAATATGCATTTTCAGCCTTCTATCTCTTTTCGTTAAGGAGTTATTGCAAGGCATTTGGAAAAAATGTCAACGCGGTTTTCTCTAAGGCGGAATAAGCTGGAGCAGATTTTTCAACGCTATCTTGTTCACACAATGCCTACAAGTCTAAATATGCATTTTCAGCCTTCTAGCTCTTTTCGTTAAGGAGTTATTGCAAGGCATTTGGAAAAAATGTCAACGCGGTTTTCTCTGAGGCGGAATAAGCTAGAGCCGATTTTTCAACGCTATCTTGTTCACACAATGCCTACAAGTCTAAATATGCATTTTCAGCCTTCTATCTCTTTTCGTTAAGGAGTTATTGCAAGGCATATGGAAAAAATGTCAACGCGGTTTTCTCTAAGGCGGAATAAGCTAGAGCCGATTTTTCAACGCTATCTTGTTCACACAATGCCTACAAGTCTAAATATGCATTTTCAGCCTTCTATCTCTTTTCGTTAAGGAGTTATTGCAAGGCATTTGGAAAAAATGTCAACGCGGTTTTCTCTAAGGCGGAATAAGCTAGAGCCGATTTTTCAACGCTATCTTGTTCACACAATGCCTACAAGTCTAAATATGCATTTTCAGCCTTCTATCTCTTTTCGTTAAGGAGTTATTGCAAGGCATTTGGAAAAAATGTCAACGCGGTTTTCTCTGAGGCGGAATAAGCTAGAGCCGATTTTTCAACGCTATCTTGTTCACACAATGCCTACAAGTCTAAATATGCATTTTCAGCCTTCTATCTCTTTTCGTTAAGGAGTTATTGCAAGGCATATGGAAAAAATGTCAACGCGGTTTTCTCTAAGGCGGAATAAGCTAGAGCCGATTTTTCAACGCTATCTTGTTCACACAATGCCTACAAGTCTAAATATGCATTTTCAGCCTTTTATCTCTTTTCGTTAAGGAGTTATTGCAAGGCATTTGGAAAAAATGTCAACGCGGTTTTCTCTAAGGCGGAATAAGCTAGAGCCGATTTTTCAACGCTATCTTGTTCACACAATGCCTACAAGTCTAAATATGCATTTTCAGCCTTCTAGCTCTTTTCGTTAAGGAGTTATTGCAAGGCATTTGGAAAAAATGTCAACGCGGTTTTCTCTAAGGCGGAATAAGCTAGAGCCGATTTTTCAACGCTATCTTGTTCACACAATGCCTACAAGTCTAAATATGCATTTTCAGCCTTCTAGCTCTTTTCGTTAAGGAGTTATTGCAAGGCATTTGGAAAAAATGTCAACGCGGTTTTCTCTAAGGCGGAATAAGCTGGAGCAGATTTTTCAACGCTATCTTGTTCACACAATGCCTACAAGTCTAAATATGCATTTTCAGCCTTCTATCTCTTTTCGTTAAGGAGTTATTGCAAGGCATTTGGAAAAAATGTCAACGCGGTTTTCTCTAAGGCGGAATAAGCTAGAGCCGATTTTTCAACGCTATCTTGTTCACACAATGCCTACAAGTCTAAATATGCATTTTCAGCCTTCTATCTCTTTTCGTTAAGGAGTTATTGCAAGGCATTTGGAAAAAATGTCAACGCGGTTTTCTCTGAGGCGGAATAAGCTAGAGCCGATTTTTCAACGCTATCTTGTTCACACAATGCCTACAAGTCTAAATATGCATTTTCAGCCTTCTATCTCTTTTCGTTAAGGAGTTATTGCAAGGCATATGGAAAAAATGTCAACGCGGTTTTCTCTAAGGCGGAATAAGCTAGAGCCGATTTTTCAACGCTATCTTGTTCACACAATGCCTACAAGTCTAAATATGCATTTTCAGCCTTTTATCTCTTTTCGTTAAGGAGTTATTGCAAGGCATTTGGAAAAAATGTCAACGCGGTTTTCTCTAAGGCGGAATAAGCTAGAGCCGATTTTTCAACGCTATCTTGTTCACACAATGCCTACAAGTCTAAATATGCATTTTCAGCCTTCTAGCTCTTTTCGTTAAGGAGTTATTGCAAGGCATTTGGAAAAAATGTCAACGCGGTTTTCTCTAAGGCGGAATAAGCTAGAGCCGATTTTTCAACGCTATCTTGTTCACACAATGCCTACAAGTCTAAATATGCATTTTCAGCCTTCTAGCTCTTTTCGTTAAGGAGTTATTGCAAGGCATTTGGAAAAAATGTCAACGCGGTTTTCTCTAAGGCGGAATAAGCTGGAGCAGATTTTTCAACGCTATCTTGTTCACACAATGCCTACAAGTCTAAATATGCATTTTCAGCCTTCTATCTCTTTTCGTTAAGGAGTTATTGCAAGGCATTTGGAAAAAATGTCAACGCGGTTTTCTCTAAGGCGGAATAAGCTAGAGCCGATTTTTCAACGCTATCTTGTTCACACAATGCCTACAAGTCTAAATATGCATTTTCAGCCTTCTATCTCTTTTCGTTAAGGAGTTATTGCAAGGCATTTGGAAAAAATGTCAACGCGGTTTTCTCTATGGCGGAATAAGCTAGAGCCGATTTTTCAACGCTATCTTGTTCACACAATGCCTACAAGTCTAAATATGCATTTTCAGCCTTCTATCTCTTTTCGTTAAGGAGTTATTGCAAGGCATTTGGAAAAAATGTCAACGCGGTTTTCTCTAAGGCGGAATAAGCTAGAGCCGATTTTTCAACGCTATCTTGTTCACACAATGCCTACAAGTCTAAATATGCATTTTCAGCCTTCTATCTCTTTTCGTTAAGGAGTTATTGCAAGGCATTTGGAAAAAATGTCAACGCGGTTTTCTCTAAGGCGGAATAAGCTAGAGCCGATTTTTCAACGCTATCTTGTTCACACAATGCCTACAAGTCTAAAGATGCATTTTCAGCCTTCTATCTCTTTTCGTTAAGGAGTTATTGCAAGGCATTTGGAAAAAATGTCAACGCGGTTTTCTCTAAGGCGGAATAAGCTGGAGCAGATTTTTCAACGCTATCTTGTTCACACAATGCCTACAAGTCTAAATATGCATTTTCAGCCTTCTATCTCTTTTCTTTAAGGAGTTATTGCAAGGCATTTGGAAAAAATGTCAACGCGGTTTTCTCTAAGGCGGAATAAGCTGGAGCAGATTTTTCAACGCTATCTTGTTCACACAATGCCTACAAGTCTAAATATGCATTTTCAGCCTTCTAGCTCTTTTCGTTAAGGAGTTATTGCAAGGCATTTGGAAAAAATGTCAACGCGGTTTTCTCTAAGGCGGAATAAGCTGGAGCAGATTTTTCAACGCTATCTTGTTCACACAATGCCTACAAGTCTAAATATGCATTTTCAGCCTTCTAGCTCTTTTCGTTAAGGAGTTATTGCAAGGCATTTGGAAAAAATGTCAACGCGGTTTTCTCTAAGGCGGAATAAGCTGGAGCAGATTTTTCAACGCTATCTTGTTCACACAATGCCTACAAGTCTAAATATGCATTTTCAGCCTTCTAGCTCTTTTCGTTAAGGAGTTATTGCAAGGCATTTGGAAAAAATGTCAACGCGGTTTTCTCTAAGGCGGAATAAGCTAGAGCCGATTTTTCAACGCTATCTTGTTCACACAATGCCTACAAGTCTAAATATGCATTTTCAGCCTTTTATCTCTTTTCGTTAAGGAGTTATTGCAAGGCATTTGGAAAAAATGTCAACGCGGTTTTCTCTGAGGCTGAATAAGCTAGAGCCGATTTTTCAACGCTATCTTGTTCACACAATTCCTACAAGTCTAAATATGCATTTTCAGCCTTCTATCTCTTTTCGTTAAGGAGTTATTGCAAGGCATTTGGAAAAAATGTCAACGCGGTTTTCTCTAAGGCGGAATAAGCTGGAGCAGATTTTTCAACGCTATCTTGTTCACACAATGCCTACAAGTCTAAATATGCATTTTCAGCCTTCTATCTCTTTTCGTTAAGGAGTTATTGCAAGGCATTTGGAAAAAATGTCAACGCGGTTTTCTCTAAGGCGGAATAAGCTGGAGCAGATTTTTCAACGCTATCTTGTTCACACAATGCCTACAAGTCTAAATATGCATTTTCAGCCTTCTATCTCTTTTCGTTAAGGAGTTATTGCAAGGCATTTGGAAAAAATGTCAACGCGGTTTTCTCTAAGGCGGAATAAGCTAGAGCCGATTTTTCAACGCTATCTTGTTCACACAATGCCTACAAGTCTAAATATGCATTTTCAGCCTTCTAGCTCTTTTCGTTAAGGAGTTATTGCAAGGCATTTGGAAAAAATGTCAACGCGGTTTTCTCTGAGGCGGAATAAGCTAGAGCCGATTTTTCAACGCTATCTTGTTCACACAATGCCTACAAGTCTAAATATGCATTTTCAGCCTTCTATCTCTTTTCGTTAAGGAGTTATTGCAAGGCATATGGAAAAAATGTCAACGCGGTTTTCTCTAAGGCGGAATAAGCTAGAGCCGATTTTTCAACGCTATCTTGTTCACACAATGCCTACAAGTCTAAATATGCATTTTCAGCCTTCTATCTCTTTTCGTTAAGGAGTTATTGCAAGGCATTTGGAAAAAATGTCAACGCGGTTTTCTCTAAGGCGGAATAAGCTAGAGCCGATTTTTCAACGCTATCTTGTTCACACAATGCCTACAAGTCTAAATATGCATTTTCAGCCTTCTATCTCTTTTCGTTAAGGAGTTATTGCAAGGCATTTGGAAAAAATGTCAACGCGGTTTTCTCTGAGGCGGAATAAGCTAGAGCCGATTTTTCAACGCTATCTTGTTCACACAATGCCTACAAGTCTAAATATGCATTTTCAGCCTTCTATCTCTTTTCGTTAAGGAGTTATTGCAAGGCATATGGAAAAAATGTCAACGCGGTTTTCTCTAAGGCGGAATAAGCTAGAGCCGATTTTTCAACGCTATCTTGTTCACACAATGCCTACAAGTCTAAATATGCATTTTCAGCCTTTTATCTCTTTTCGTTAAGGAGTTATTGCAAGGCATTTGGAAAAAATGTCAACGCGGTTTTCTCTAAGGCGGAATAAGCTAGAGCCGATTTTTCAACGCTATCTTGTTCACACAATGCCTACAAGTCTAAATATGCATTTTCAGCCTTCTAGCTCTTTTCGTTAAGGAGTTATTGCAAGGCATTTGGAAAAAATGTCAACGCGGTTTTCTCTAAGGCGGAATAAGCTAGAGCCGATTTTTCAACGCTATCTTGTTCACACAATGCCTACAAGTCTAAATATGCATTTTCAGCCTTCTATCTCTTTTCGTTAAGGAGTTATTGCAAGGCATTTGGAAAAAATGTCAACGCGGTTTTCTCTGAGGCGGAATAAGCTAGAGCCGATTTTTCAACGCTATCTTGTTCACACAATGCCTACAAGTCTAAATATGCATTTTCAGCCTTCTATCTCTTTTCGTTAAGGAGTTATTGCAAGGCATATGGAAAAAATGTCAACGCGGTTTTCTCTAAGGCGGAATAAGCTAGAGCCGATTTTTCAAAGCTATCTTGTTCACACAATGCCTACAAGTCTAAATATGCATTTTCAGCCTTCTATCTCTTTTCGTTAAGGAGTTATTGCAAGGCATTTGGAAAAAATGTCAACGCGGTTTTCTCTAAGGCGGAATAAGCTGGAGCAGATTTTTCAACGCTATCTTGTTCACACAATGCCTACAAGTCTAAATATGCATTTTCAGCCTTCTAGCTCTTTTCGTTAAGGAGTTATTGCAAGGCATTTGGAAAAAATGTCAACGCGGTTTTCTCTAAGGCGGAATAAGCTAGAGCCGATTTTTCAACGCTATCTTGTTCACACAATGCCTACAAGTCTAAATATGCATTTTCAGCCTTCTATCTCTTTTCGTTAAGGAGTTATTGCAAGGCATTTGGAAAAAATGTCAACGCGGTTTTCTCTAAGGCGGAATAAGCTAGAGCCGATTTTTCAACGCTATCTTGTTCACACAATGCCTACAAGTCTAAATATGCATTTTCAGCCTTCTATCTCTTTTCGTTAAGGAGTTATTGCAAGGCATTTGGAAAAAATGTCAACGCGGTTTTCTCTATGGCGGAATAAGCTAGAGCCGATTTTTCAACGCTATCTTGTTCACACAATGCCTACAAGTCTAAATATGCATTTTCAGCCTTCTATCTCTTTTCGTTAAGGAGTTATTGCAAGGCATTTGGAAAAAATGTCAACGCGGTTTTCTCTAAGGCGGAATAAGCTAGAGCCGATTTTTCAACGCTATCTTGTTCACACAATGCCTACAAGTCTAAATATGCATTTTCAGCCTTCTATCTCTTTTCGTTAAGGAGTTATTGCAAGGCATTTGGAAAAAATGTCAACGCGGTTTTCTCTATGGCGGAATAAGCTAGAGCCGATTTTTCAACGCTATCTTGTTCACACAATGCCTACAAGTCTAAATATGCATTTTCAGCCTTCTAGCTCTTTTCGTTAAGGAGTTATTGCAAGGCATTTGGAAAAAATGTCAACGCGGTTTTCTCTAAGGCGGAATAAGCTGGAGCAGATTTTTCAACGCTATCTTGTTCACACAATGCCTACAAGTCTAAATATGCATTTTCAGCCTTCTAGCTCTTTTCGTTAAGGAGTTATTGCAAGGCATTTGGAAAAAATGTCAACGCGGTTTTCTCTAAGGCGGAATAAGCTGGAGCCGATTTTTCAACGCTATCTTGTTCACACAATGCCTACAAGTCTAAATATGCATTTTCAGCCTTCTATCTCTTTTCGTTAAGGAGTTATTGCAAGGCATTTGGAAAAAATGTCAACGCGGTTTTCTCTAAGGCGGAATAAGCTGGAGCAGATTTTTCAACGCTATCTTGTTCACACAATGCCTACAAGTCTAAATATGCATTTTCAGCCTTCTAGCTCTTTTCGTTAAGGAGTTATTGCAAGGCATTTGGAAAAAATGTCAACGCGGTTTTCTCTAAGGCGGAATAAGCTAGAGCCGATTTTTCAACGCTATCTTGTTCACACAATGCCTACAAGTCTAAATATGCATTTTCAGCCTTCTATCTCTTTTCGTTAAGGAGTTATTGCAAGGCATTTGGAAAAAATGTCAACGCGGTTTTCTCTAAGGCGGAATAAGCTAGAGCCGATTTTTCAACGCTATCTTGTTCACACAATGCCTACAAGTCTAAATATGCATTTTCAGCCTTCTATCTCTTTTCGTTAAGGAGTTATTGCAAGGCATTTGGAAAAAATGTCAACGCGGTTTTCTCTATGGCGGAATAAGCTAGAGCCGATTTTTCAACGCTATCTTGTTCACACAATGCCTACAAGTCTAAATATGCATTTTCAGCCTTCTATCTCTTTTCGTTAAGGAGTTATTGCAAGGCATTTGGAAAAAATGTCAACGCGGTTTTCTCTAAGGCGGAATAAGCTGGAGCAGATTTTTCAACGCTATCTTGTTCACACAATGCCTACAAGTCTAAATATGCATTTTCAGCCTTCTAGCTCTTTTCGTTAAGGAGTTATTGCAAGGCATTTGGAAAAAATGTCAACGCGGTTTTCTCTAAGGCGGAATAAGCTGGAGCCGATTTTTCAACGCTATCTTGTTCACACAATGCCTACAAGTCTAAATATGCATTTTCAGCCTTCTATCTCTTTTCGTTAAGGAGTTATTGCAAGGCATTTGGAAAAAATGTCAACGCGGTTTTCTCTAAGGCGGAATAAGCTAGAGACGATTTTTCAACGCTATCTTGTTCCCACAATGCCTACAAGTCTAAATATGCATTTTCAGCCTTCTAGCTCTTTTCGTTAAGGAGTTATTGCAAGGCATTTGGAAAAAATGTCAACGCGGTTTTCTCTAAGGCGGAATAAGCTGGAGCAGATTTTTCAACGCTATCTTGTTCACACAATGCCTACAAGTCTAAATATGCATTTTCAGCCTTCTAGCTCTTTTCGTTAAGGAGTTATTGCAAGGCATTTGGAAAAAATGTCAACGCGGTTTTCTCTAAGGCGGAATAAGCTAGAGCCGATTTTTCAACGCTATCTTGTTCACACAATGCCTACAAGTCTAAATATGCATTTTCAGCCTTCTATCTCTTTTCGTTAAGGAGTTATTGCAAGGCATTTGGAAAAAATGTCAACGCGGTTTTCTCTAAGGCGGAATAAGCTAGAGCCGATTTTTCAACGCTATCTTGTTCACACAATGCCTACAAGTCTAAATATGCATTTTCAGCCTTCTATCTCTTTTCGTTAAGGAGTTATTGCAAGGCATTTGGAAAAAATGTCAACGCGGTTTTCTCTATGGCGGAATAAGCTAGAGCCGATTTTTCAACGCTATCTTGTTCACACAATGCCTACAAGTCTAAATATGCATTTTCAGCCTTCTATCTCTTTTCGTTAAGGAGTTATTGCAAGGCATTTGGAAAAAATGTCAACGCGGTTTTCTCTAAGGCGGAATAAGCTAGAGCCGATTTTTCAACGCTATCTTGTTCACACAATGCCTACAAGTCTAAATATGCATTTTCAGCCTTCTATCTCTTTTCGTTAAGGAGTTATTGCAAGGCATTTGGAAAAAATGTCAACGCGGTTTTCTCTGAGGCGGAATAAGCTAGAGCCGATTTTTCAACGCTATCTTGTTCACACAATGCCTACAAGTCTAAATATGCATTTTCAGCCTTCTATCTCTTTTCGTTAAGGAGTTATTGCAAGGCATTTGGAAAAAATGTCAACGCGGTTTTCTCTAAGGCGGAATAAGCTGGAGCAGATTTTTCAACGCTATCTTGTTCACACAATGCCTACAAGTCTAAATATGCATTTTCAGCCTTCTATCTCTTTTCGTTAAGGAGTTATTGCAAGGCATTTGGAAAAAATGTCAACGCGGTTTTCTCTATGGCGGAATAAGCTAGAGCCGATTTTTCAACGCTATCTTGTTCACACAATGCCTACAAGTCTAAATATGCATTTTCAGCCTTCTATCTCTTTTCGTTAAGGAGTTATTGCAAGGCATTTGGAAAAAATGTCAACGCGGTTTTCTCTAAGGCGGAATAAGCTAGAGCCGATTTTTCAACGCTATCTTGTTCACACAATGCCTACAAGTCTAAATATGCATTTTCAGCCTTCTATCTCTTTTCGTTAAGGAGTTATTGCAAGGCATTTGGAAAAAATGTCAACGCGGTTTTCTCTAAGGCGGAATAAGCTGGAGCAGATTTTTCAACGCTATCTTGTTCACACAATGCCTACAAGTCTAAATATGCATTTTCAGCCTTCTAGCTCTTTTCGTTAAGGAGTTATTGCAAGGCATTTGGAAAAAATGTCAACGCGGTTTTCTCTAAGGCGGAATAAGCTAGAGCCGATTTTTCAACGCTATCTTGTTCACACAATGCCTACAAGTCTAAATATGCATTTTCAGCCTTTTATCTCTTTTCGTTAAGGAGTTATTGCAAGGCATTTGGAAAAAATGTCAACGCGGTTTTCTCTGAGGCTGAATAAGCTAGAGCCGATTTTTCAACGCTATCTTGTTCACACAATTCCTACAAGTCTAAATATGCATTTTCAGCCTTCTATCTCTTTTCGTTAAGGAGTTATTGCAAGGCATTTGGAAAAAATGTCAACGCGGTTTTCTCTAAGGCGGAATAAGCTGGAGCAGATTTTTCAACGCTATCTTGTTCACACAATGCCTACAAGTCTAAATATGCATTTTCAGCCTTCTATCTCTTTTCGTTAAGGAGTTATTGCAAGGCATTTGGAAAAAATGTCAACGCGGTTTTCTCTAAGGCGGAATAAGCTGGAGCAGATTTTTCAACGCTATCTTGTTCACACAATGCCTACAAGTCTAAATATGCATTTTCAGCCTTCTAGCTCTTTTCTTTAAGGAGTTATTGCAAGGCATTTGGAAAAAATGTCAACGCGGTTTTCTCTAAGGCGGAATAAGCTAGAGCCGATTTTTCAACGCTATCTTGTTCACACAATGCCTACAAGTCTAAATATGCATTTTCAGCCTTCTATCTCTATTCGTTAAGGAGTTATTGCAAGGCATTTGGAAAAAATGTCAACGCGGTTTTCTCTAAGGCGGAATAAGCTAGAGCCGATTTTTCAACGCTATCTTGTTCACACAATGCCTACAAGTCTAAATATGCATTTTCAGCCTTCTATCTCTTTTCGTTAAGGAGTTATTGCAAGGCATTTGGAAAAAATGTCAACGCGGTTTTCTCTATGGCGGAATAAGCTAGAGCCGATTTTTCAACGCTATCTTGTTCACACAATGCCTACAAGTCTAAATATGCATTTTCAGCCTTCTATCTCTTTTCGTTAAGGAGTTATTGCAAGGCATTTGGAAAAAATGTCAACGCGGTTTTCTCTAAGGCGGAATAAGCTAGAGCCGATTTTTCAACGCTATCTTGTTCACACAATGCCTACAAGTCTAAATATGCATTTTCAGCCTTCTATCTCTTTTCGTTAAGGAGTTATTGCAAGGCATTTGGAAAAAATGTCAACGCGGTTTTCTCTAAGGCGGAATAAGCTAGAGCCGATTTTTCAACGCTATCTTGTTCACACAATGCCTACAAGTCTAAATATGCATTTTCAGCCTTCTATCTCTTTTCGTTAAGGAGTTATTGCAAGGCATTTGGAAAAAATGTCAACGCGGTTTTCTCTAAGGCGGAATAAGCTGGAGCAGATTTTTCAACGCTATCTTGTTCACACAATGCCTACAAGTCTAAATATGCATTTTCAGCCTTCTAGCTCTTTTCGTTAAGGAGTTATTGCAAGGCATTTGGAAAAAATGTCAACGCGGTTTTCTCTAAGGCGGAATAAGCTGGAGCCGATTTTTCAACGCTATCTTGTTCACACAATGCCTACAAGTCTAAATATGCATTTTCAGCCTTCTATCTCTTTTCGTTAAGGAGTTATTGCAAGGCATTTGGAAAAAATGTCAACGCGGTTTTCTCTAAGGCGGAATAAGCTGGAGCAGATTTTTCAACGCTATCTTGTTCACACAATGCCTACAAGTCTAAATATGCATTTTCAGCCTTCTAGCTCTTTTCGTTAAGGAGTTATTGCAAGGCATTTGGAAAAAATGTCAACGCGGTTTTCTCTAAGGCGGAATAAGCTAGAGCCGATTTTTCAACGCTATCTTGTTCACACAATGCCTACAAGTCTAAATATGCATTTTCAGCCTTCTATCTCTTTTCGTTAAGGAGTTATTGCAAGGCATTTGGAAAAAATGTCAACGCGGTTTTCTCTAAGGCGGAATAAGCTAGAGCCGATTTTTCAACGCTATCTTGTTCACACAATGCCTACAAGTCTAAATATGCATTTTCAGCCTTCTATCTCTTTTCGTTAAGGAGTTATTGCAAGGCATTTGGAAAAAATGTCAACGCGGTTTTCTCTAAGGCGGAATAAGCTGGAGCAGATTTTTCAACGCTATCTTGTTCACACAATGCCTACAAGTCTAAATATGCATTTTCAGCCTTCTAGCTCTTTTCGTTAAGGAGTTATTGCAAGGCATTTGGAAAAAATGTCAACGCGGTTTTCTCTAAGGCGGAATAAGCTAGAGCCGATTTTTCAACGCTATCTTGTTCACACAATGCCTACAAGTCTAAATATGCATTTTCAGCCTTTTATCTCTTTTCGTTAAGGAGTTATTGCAAGGCATTTGGAAAAAATGTCAACGCGGTTTTCTCTGAGGCTGAATAAGCTAGAGCCGATTTTTCAACGCTATCTTGTTCACACAATTCCTACAAGTCTAAATATGCATTTTCAGCCTTCTATCTCTTTTCGTTAAGGAGTTATTGCAAGGCATTTGGAAAAAATGTCAACGCGGTTTTCTCTAAGGCGGAATAAGCTGGAGCAGATTTTTCAACGCTATCTTGTTCACACAATGCCTACAAGTCTAAATATGCATTTTCAGCCTTCTATCTCTTTTCGTTAAGGAGTTATTGCAAGGCATTTGGAAAAAATGTCAACGCGGTTTTCTCTAAGGCGGAATAAGCTGGAGCAGATTTTTCAACGCTATCTTGTTCACACAATGCCTACAAGTCTAAATATGCATTTTCAGCCTTCTAGCTCTTTTCGTTAAGGAGTTATTGCAAGGCATTTGGAAAAAATGTCAACGCGGTTTTCTCTAAGGCGGAATAAGCTAGAGCCGATTTTTCAACGCTATCTTGTTCACACAATGCCTACAAGTCTAAATATGCATTTTCAGCCTTCTATCTCTATTCGTTAAGGAGTTATTGCAAGGCATTTGGAAAAAATGTCAACGCGGTTTTCTCTAAGGCGGAATAAGCTAGAGCCGATTTTTCAACGCTATCTTGTTCACACAATGCCTACAAGTCTAAATATGCATTTTCAGCCTTCTATCTCTTTTCGTTAAGGAGTTATTGCAAGGCATTTGGAAAAAATGTCAACGCGGTTTTCTCTATGGCGGAATAAGCTAGAGCCGATTTTTCAACGCTATCTTGTTCACACAATGCCTACAAGTCTAAATATGTATTTTTAGCCTTCTATCTCTTTTCGTTAAGGAGTTATTGCAAGGCATTTGGAAAAAATGTCAACGCGGTTTTCTCTAAGGCGGAATAAGCTAGAGCCGATTTTTCAACGCTATCTTGTTCACACAATGCCTACAAGTCTAAATATGCATTTTCAGCCTTCTATCTCTTTTCGTTAAGGAGTTATTGCAAGGCATTTGGAAAAAATGTCAACGCGGTTTTCTCTAAGGCGGAATAAGCTAGAGCCGATTTTTCAACGCTATCTTGTTCACACAATGCCTACAAGTCTAAATATGCATTTTCAGCCTTCTATCTCTTTTCGTTAAGGAGTTATTGCAAGGCATTTGGAAAAAATGTCAACGCGGTTTTCTCTAAGGCGGAATAAGCTGGAGCAGATTTTTCAACGCTATCTTGTTCACACAATGCCTACAAGTCTAAATATGCATTTTCAGCCTTCTAGCTCTTTTCGTTAAGGAGTTATTGCAAGGCATTTGGAAAAAATGTCAACGCGGTTTTCTCTAAGGCGGAATAAGCTGGAGCCGATTTTTCAACGCTATCTTGTTCACACAATGCCTACAAGTCTAAATATGCATTTTCAGCCTTCTATCTCTTTTCGTTAAGGAGTTATTGCAAGGCATTTGGAAAAAATGTCAACGCGGTTTTCTCTAAGGCGGAATAAGCTGGAGCAGATTTTTCAACGCTATCTTGTTCACACAATGCCTACAAGTCTAAATATGCATTTTCAGCCTTCTAGCTCTTTTCGTTAAGGAGTTATTGCAAGGCATTTGGAAAAAATGTCAACGCGGTTTTCTCTAAGGCGGAATAAGCTAGAGCCGATTTTTCAACGCTATCTTGTTCACACAATGCCTACAAGTCTAAATATGCATTTTCAGCCTTCTATCTCTTTTCGTTAAGGAGTTATTGCAAGGCATTTGGAAAAAATGTCAACGCGGTTTTCTCTAAGGCGGAATAAGCTAGAGCCGATTTTTCAACGCTATCTTGTTCACACAATGCCTACAAGTCTAAATATGCATTTTCAGCCTTCTATCTCTTTTCGTTAAGGAGTTATTGCAAGGCATTTGGAAAAAATGTCAACGCGGTTTTCTCTAAGGCGGAATAAGCTGGAGCAGATTTTTCAACGCTATCTTGTTCACACAATGCCTACAAGTCTAAATATGCATTTTCAGCCTTCTAGCTCTTTTCGTTAAGGAGTTATTGCAAGGCATTTGGAAAAAATGTCAACGCGGTTTTCTCTAAGGCGGAATAAGCTGGAGCCGATTTTTCAACGCTATCTTGTTCACACAATGCCTACAAGTCTAAATATGCATTTTCAGCCTTCTATCTCTTTTCGTTAAGGAGTTATTGCAAGGCATTTGGAAAAAATGTCAACGCGGTTTTCTCTAAGGCGGAATAAGCTGGAGCCGATTTTTCAACGCTATCTTGTTCACACAATGCCTACAAGTCTAAATATGCATTTTCAGCCTTCTATCTCTTTTCGTTAAGGAGTTATTGCAAGGCATTTGGAAAAAATGTCAACGCGGTTTTCTCTAAGGCGGAATAAGCTAGAGACGATTTTTCAACGCTATCTTGTTCCCACAATGCCTACAAGTCTAAATATGCATTTTCAGCCTTCTAGCTCTTTTCGTTAAGGAGTTATTGCAAGGCATTTGGAAAAAATGTCAACGCGGTTTTCTCTAAGGCGGAATAAGCTGGAGCAGATTTTTCAACGCTATCTTGTTCACACAATGCCTACAAGTCTAAATATGCATTTTCAGCCTTCTAGCTCTTTTCGTTAAGGAGTTATTGCAAGGCATTTGGAAAAAATGTCAACGCGGTTTTCTCTAAGGCGGAATAAGCTAGAGCCGATTTTTCAACGCTATCTTGTTCACACAATGCCTACAAGTCTAAATATGCATTTTCAGCCTTCTATCTCTTTTCGTTAAGGAGTTATTGCAAGGCATTTGGAAAAAATGTCAACGCGGTTTTCTCTAAGGCGGAATAAGCTAGAGCCGATTTTTCAACGCTATCTTGTTCACACAATGCCTACAAGTCTAAATATGCATTTTCAGCCTTCTATCTCTTTTCGTTAAGGAGTTATTGCAAGGCATTTGGAAAAAATGTCAACGCGGTTTTCTCTATGGCGGAATAAGCTAGAGCCGATTTTTCAACGCTATCTTGTTCACACAATGCCTACAAGTCTAAATATGCATTTTCAGCCTTCTATCTCTTTTCGTTAAGGAGTTATTGCAAGGCATTTGGAAAAAATGTCAACGCGGTTTTCTCTAAGGCGGAATAAGCTAGAGCCGATTTTTCAACGCTATCTTGTTCACACAATGCCTACAAGTCTAAATATGCATTTTCAGCCTTCTATCTCTTTTCGTTAAGGAGTTATTGCAAGGCATTTGGAAAAAATGTCAACGCGGTTTTCTCTGAGGCGGAATAAGCTAGAGCCGATTTTTCAACGCTATCTTGTTCACACAATGCCTACAAGTCTAAATATGCATTTTCAGCCTTCTATCTCTTTTCGTTAAGGAGTTATTGCAAGGCATTTGGAAAAAATGTCAACGCGGTTTTCTCTAAGGCGGAATAAGCTGGAGCAGATTTTTCAACGCTATCTTGTTCACACAATGCCTACAAGTCTAAATATGCATTTTCAGCCTTCTATCTCTTTTCGTTAAGGAGTTATTGCAAGGCATTTGGAAAAAATGTCAACGCGGTTTTCTCTATGGCGGAATAAGCTAGAGCCGATTTTTCACCGCTATCTTGTTCACACAATGCCTACAAGTCTAAATATGCATTTTCAGCCTTCTATCTCTTTTCGTTAAGGAGTTATTGCAAGGCATTTGGAAAAAATGTCAACGCGGTTTTCTCTAAGGCGGAATAAGCTAGAGCCGATTTTTCAACGCTATCTTGTTCACACAATGCCTACAAGTCTAAATATGCATTTTCAGCCTTCTATCTCTTTTCGTTAAGGAGTTATTGCAAGGCATTTGGAAAAAATGTCAACGCGGTTTTCTCTAAGGCGGAATAAGCTGGAGCAGATTTTTCAACGCTATCTTGTTCACACAATGCCTACAAGTCTAAATATGCATTTTCAGCCTTCTAGCTCTTTTCGTTAAGGAGTTATTGCAAGGCATTTGGAAAAAATGTCAACGCGGTTTTCTCTAAGGCGGAATAAGCTGGAGCAGATTTTTCAACGCTATCTTGTTCACACAATGCCTACAAGTCTAAATATGCATTTTCAGCCTTCTAGCTCTTTTCGTTAAGGAGTTATTGCAAGGCATTTGGAAAAAATGTCAACGCGGTTTTCTCTAAGGCGGAATAAGCTAGAGCCGATTTTTCAACGCTATCTTGTTCACACAATGCCTACAAGTCTAAATATGCATTTTCAGCCTTTTATCTCTTTTCGTTAAGGAGTTATTGCAAGGCATTTGGAAAAAATGTCAACGCGGTTTTCTCTGAGGCTGAATAAGCTAGAGCCGATTTTTCAACGCTATCTTGTTCACACAATTCCTACAAGTCTAAATATGCATTTTCAGCCTTCTATCTCTTTTCGTTAAGGAGTTATTGCAAGGCATTTGGAAAAAATGTCAACGCGGTTTTCTCTAAGGCGGAATAAGCTGGAGCAGATTTTTCAACGCTATCTTGTTCACACAATGCCTACAAGTCTAAATATGCATTTTCAGCCTTCTATCTCTTTTCGTTAAGGAGTTATTGCAAGGCATTTGGAAAAAATGTCAACGCGGTTTTCTCTAAGGCGGAATAAGCTGGAGCAGATTTTTCAACGCTATCTTGTTCACACAATGCCTACAAGTCTAAATATGCATTTTCAGCCTTCTAGCTCTTTTCGTTAAGGAGTTATTGCAAGGCATTTGGAAAAAATGTCAACGCGGTTTTCTCTAAGGCGGAATAAGCTAGAGCCGATTTTTCAACGCTATCTTGTTCACACAATGCCTACAAGTCTAAATATGCATTTTCAGCCTTCTATCTCTTTTCGTTAAGGAGTTATTGCAAGGCATTTGGAAAAAATGTCAACGCGGTTTTCTCTAAGGCGGAATAAGCTAGAGCCGATTTTTCAACGCTATCTTGTTCACACAATGCCTACAAGTCTAAATATGCATTTTCAGCCTTCTATCTCTTTTCGTTAAGGAGTTATTGCAAGGCATTTGGAAAAAATGTCAACGCGGTTTTCTCTATGGCGGAATAAGCTAGAGCCGATTTTTCAACGCTATCTTGTTCACACAATGCCTACAAGTCTAAATATGCATTTTCAGCCTTCTATCTCTTTTCGTTAAGGAGTTATTGCAAGGCATTTGGAAAAAATGTCAACGCGGTTTTCTCTAAGGCGGAATAAGCTAGAGCCGATTTTTCAACGCTATCTTGTTCACACAATGCCTACAAGTCTAAATATGCATTTTCAGCCTTCTATCTCTTTTCGTTAAGGAGTTATTGCAAGGCATTTGGAAAAAATGTCAACGCGGTTTTCTCTAAGGCGGAATAAGCTAGAGCCGATTTTTCAACGCTATCTTGTTCACACAATGCCTACAAGTCTAAATATGCATTTTCAGCCTTCTATCTCTTTTCGTTAAGGAGTTATTGCAAGGCATTTGGAAAAAATGTCAACGCGGTTTTCTCTAAGGCGGAATAAGCTGGAGCAGATTTTTCAACGCTATCTTGTTCACACAATGCCTACAAGTCTAAATATGCATTTTCAGCCTTCTAGCTCTTTTCGTTAAGGAGTTATTGCAAGGCATTTGGAAAAAATGTCAACGCGGTTTTCTCTAAGGCGGAATAAGCTGGAGCAGATTTTTCAACGCTATCTTGTTCACACAATGCCTACAAGTCTAAATATGCATTTTCAGCCTTCTAGCTCTTTTCGTTAAGGAGTTATTGCAAGGCATTTGGAAAAAATGTCAACGCGGTTTTCTCTAAGGCGGAATAAGCTGGAGCAGATTTTTCAACGCTATCTTGTTCACACAATGCCTACAAGTCTAAATATGCATTTTCAGCCTTCTAGCTCTTTTCGTTAAGGAGTTATTGCAAGGCATTTGGAAAAAATGTCAACGCGGTTTTCTCTAAGGCGGAATAAGCTGGAGCAGATTTTTCAACGCTATCTTGTTCACACAATGCCTACAAGTCTAAATATGCATTTTCAGCCTTCTAGCTCTTTTCGTTAAGGAGTTATTGCAAGGCATTTGGAAAAAATGTCAACGCGGTTTTCTCTAAGGCGGAATAAGCTAGAGCCGATTTTTCAACGCTATCTTGTTCACACAATGCCTACAAGTCTAAATATGCATTTTCAGCCTTTTATCTCTTTTCGTTAAGGAGTTATTGCAAGGCATTTGGAAAAAATGTCAACGCGGTTTTCTCTGAGGCTGAATAAGCTAGAGCCGATTTTTCAACGCTATCTTGTTCACACAATTCCTACAAGTCTAAATATGCATTTTCAGCCTTCTATCTCTTTTCGTTAAGGAGTTATTGCAAGGCATTTGGAAAAAATGTCAACGCGGTTTTCTCTAAGGCGGAATAAGCTGGAGCAGATTTTTCAACGCTATCTTGTTCACACAATGCCTACAAGTCTAAATATGCATTTTCAGCCTTCTATCTCTTTTCGTTAAGGAGTTATTGCAAGGCATTTGGAAAAAATGTCAACGCGGTTTTCTCTAAGGCGGAATAAGCTGGAGCAGATTTTTCAACGCTATCTTGTTCACACAATGCCTACAAGTCTAAATATGCATTTTCAGCCTTCTAGCTCTTTTCGTTAAGGAGTTATTGCAAGGCATTTGGAAAAAATGTCAACGCGGTTTTCTCTGAGGCGGAATAAGCTAGAGCCGATTTTTCAACGCTATCTTGTTCACACAATGCCTACAAGTCTAAATATGCATTTTCAGCCTTCTATCTCTTTTCGTTAAGGAGTTATTGCAAGGCATATGGAAAAAATGTCAACGCGGTTTTCTCTAAGGCGGAATAAGCTAGAGCCGATTTTTCAACGCTATCTTGTTCACACAATGCCTACAAGTCTAAATATGCATTTTCAGCCTTCTATCTCTTTTCGTTAAGGAGTTATTGCAAGGCATTTGGAAAAAATGTCAACGCGGTTTTCTCTAAGGCGGAATAAGCTAGAGCCGATTTTTCAACGCTATCTTGTTCACACAATGCCTACAAGTCTAAATATGCATTTTCAGCCTTCTATCTCTTTTCGTTAAGGAGTTATTGCAAGGCATTTGGAAAAAATGTCAACGCGGTTTTCTCTGAGGCGGAATAAGCTAGAGCCGATTTTTCAACGCTATCTTGTTCACACAATGCCTACAAGTCTAAATATGCATTTTCAGCCTTCTATCTCTTTTCGTTAAGGAGTTATTGCAAGGCATATGGAAAAAATGTCAACGCGGTTTTCTCTAAGGCGGAATAAGCTAGAGCCGATTTTTCAACGCTATCTTGTTCACACAATGCCTACAAGTCTAAATATGCATTTTCAGCCTTTTATCTCTTTTCGTTAAGGAGTTATTGCAAGGCATTTGGAAAAAATGTCAACGCGGTTTTCTCTAAGGCGGAATAAGCTAGAGCCGATTTTTCAACGCTATCTTGTTCACACAATGCCTACAAGTCTAAATATGCATTTTCAGCCTTCTAGCTCTTTTCGTTAAGGAGTTATTGCAAGGCATTTGGAAAAAATGTCAACGCGGTTTTCTCTAAGGCGGAATAAGCTAGAGCCGATTTTTCAACGCTATCTTGTTCACACAATGCCTACAAGTCTAAATATGCATTTTCAGCCTTCTATCTCTTTTCGTTAAGGAGTTATTGCAAGGCATTTGGAAAAAATGTCAACGCGGTTTTCTCTGAGGCGGAATAAGCTAGAGCCGATTTTTCAACGCTATCTTGTTCACACAATGCCTACAAGTCTAAATATGCATTTTCAGCCTTCTATCTCTTTTCGTTAAGGAGTTATTGCAAGGCATATGGAAAAAATGTCAACGCGGTTTTCTCTAAGGCGGAATAAGCTAGAGCCGATTTTTCAAAGCTATCTTGTTCACACAATGCCTACAAGTCTAAATATGCATTTTCAGCCTTCTATCTCTTTTCGTTAAGGAGTTATTGCAAGGCATTTGGAAAAAATGTCAACGCGGTTTTCTCTAAGGCGGAATAAGCTGGAGCAGATTTTTCAACGCTATCTTGTTCACACAATGCCTACAAGTCTAAATATGCATTTTCAGCCTTCTAGCTGTTTTCGTTAAGGAGTTATTGCAAGGCATTTGGAAAAAATGTCAACGCGGTTTTCTCTAAGGCGGAATAAGCTAGAGCCGATTTTTCAACGCTATCTTGTTCACACAATGCCTACAAGTCTAAATATGCATTTTCAGCCTTCTATCTCTTTTCGTTAAGGAGTTATTGCAAGGCATTTGGAAAAAATGTCAACGCGGTTTTCTCTAAGGCGGAATAAGCTAGAGCCGATTTTTCAACGCTATCTTGTTCACACAATGCCTACAAGTCTAAATATGCATTTTCAGCCTTCTATCTCTTTTCGTTAAGGAGTTATTGCAAGGCATTTGGAAAAAATGTCAACGCGGTTTTCTCTATGGCGGAATAAGCTAGAGCCGATTTTTCAACGCTATCTTGTTCACACAATGCCTACAAGTCTAAATATGCATTTTCAGCCTTCTATCTCTTTTCGTTAAGGAGTTATTGCAAGGCATTTGGAAAAAATGTCAACGCGGTTTTCTCTAAGGCGGAATAAGCTGGAGCAGATTTTTCAACGCTATCTTGTTCACACAATGCCTACAAGTCTAAATATGCATTTTCAGCCTTCTAGCTCTTTTCGTTAAGGAGTTATTGCAAGGCATTTGGAAAAAATGTCAACGCGGTTTTCTCTAAGGCGGAATAAGCTGGAGCCGATTTTTCAACGCTATCTTGTTCACACAATGCCTACAAGTCTAAATATGCATTTTCAGCCTTCTATCTCTTTTCGTTAAGGAGTTATTGCAAGGCATTTGGAAAAAATGTCAACGCGGTTTTCTCTAAGGCGGAATAAGCTAGAGACGATTTTTCAACGCTATCTTGTTCCCACAATGCCTACAAGTCTAAATATGCATTTTCAGCCTTCTATCTCTTTTCGTTAAGGAGTTATTGCAAGGCATTTGGAAAAAATGTCAACGCGGTTTTCTCTAAGGCGGAATAAGCTGGAGCAGATTTTTCAACGCTATCTTGTTCACACAATGCCTACAAGTCTAAATATGCATTTTCAGCCTTCTAGCTCTTTTCGTTAAGGAGTTATTGCAAGGCATTTGGAAAAAATGTCAACGCGGTTTTCTCTAAGGCGGAATAAGCTAGAGCCGATTTTTCAACGCTATCTTGTTCACACAATGCCTACAAGTCTAAATATGCATTTTCAGCCTTCTATCTCTTTTCGTTAAGGAGTTATTGCAAGGCATTTGGAAAAAATGTCAACGCGGTTTTCTCTAAGGCGGAATAAGCTAGAGCCGATTTTTCAACGCTATCTTGTTCACACAATGCCTACAAGTCTAAATATGCATTTTCAGCCTTCTATCTCTTTTCGTTAAGGAGTTATTGCAAGGCATTTGGAAAAAATGTCAACGCGGTTTTCTCTATGGCGGAATAAGCTAGAGCCGATTTTTCAACGCTATCTTGTTCACACAATGCCTACAAGTCTAAATATGCATTTTCAGCCTTCTATCTCTTTTCGTTAAGGAGTTATTGCAAGGCATTTGGAAAAAATGTCAACGCGGTTTTCTCTAAGGCGGAATAAGCTAGAGCCGATTTTTCAACGCTATCTTGTTCACACAATGCCTACAAGTCTAAATATGCATTTTCAGCCTTCTATCTCTTTTCGTTAAGGAGTTATTGCAAGGCATTTGGAAAAAATGTCAACGCGGTTTTCTCTGAGGCGGAATAAGCTAGAGCCGATTTTTCAACGCTATCTTGTTCACACAATGCCTACAAGTCTAAATATGCATTTTCAGCCTTCTATCTCTTTTCGTTAAGGAGTTATTGCAAGGCATTTGGAAAAAATGTCAACGCGGTTTTCTCTAAGGCGGAATAAGCTGGAGCAGATTTTTCAACGCTATCTTGTTCACACAATGCCTACAAGTCTAAATATGCATTTTCAGCCTTCTATCTCTTTTCGTTGAGTTATTGCAAGGCATTTGGAAAAAATGTCAACGCGGTTTTCTCTATGGCGGAATAAGCTAGAGCCGATTTTTCAACGCTATCTTGTTCACACAATGCCTACAAGTCTAAATATGCATTTTCAGCCTTCTATCTCTTTTCGTTAAGGAGTTATTGCAAGGCATTTGGAAAAAATGTCAACGCGGTTTTCTCTAAGGCGGAATAAGCTAGAGCCGATTTTTCAACGCTATCTTGTTCACACAATGCCTACAAGTCTAAATATGCATTTTCAGCCTTCTATCTCTTTTCGTTAAGGAGTTATTGCAAGGCATTTGGAAAAAATGTCAACGCGGTTTTCTCTAAGGCGGAATAAGCTGGAGCAGATTTTTCAACGCTATCTTGTTCACACAATGCCTACAAGTCTAAATATGCATTTTCAGCCTTCTAGCTCTTTTCGTTAAGGAGTTATTGCAAGGCATTTGGAAAAAATGTCAACGCGGTTTTCTCTAAGGCGGAATAAGCTGGAGCAGATTTTTCAACGCTATCTTGTTCACACAATGCCTACAAGTCTAAATATGCATTTTCAGCCTTCTAGCTCTTTTCGTTAAGGAGTTATTGCAAGGCATTTGGAAAAAATGTCAACGCGGTTTTCTCTAAGGCGGAATAAGCTAGAGCCGATTTTTCAACGCTATCTTGTTCACACAATGCCTACAAGTCTAAATATGCATTTTCAGCCTTCTATCTCTTTTCGTTAAGGAGTTATTGCAAGGCATTTGGAAAAAATGTCAACGCGGTTTTCTCTATGGCGGAATAAGCTAGAGCCGATTTTTCAACGCTATCTTGTTCACACAATGCCTACAAGTCTAAATATGCATTTTCAGCCTTCTATCTCTTTTCGTTAAGGAGTTATTGCAAGGCATTTGGAAAAAATGTCAACGCGGTTTTCTCTAAGGCGGAATAAGCTAGAGCCGATTTTTCAACGCTATCTTGTTCACACAATGCCTACAAGTCTAAATATGCATTTTCAGCCTTCTATCTCTTTTCGTTAAGGAGTTATTGCAAGGCATTTGGAAAAAATGTCAACGCGGTTTTCTCTGAGGCGGAATAAGCTAGAGCCGATTTTTCAACGCTATCTTGTTCACACAATGCCTACAAGTCTAAATATGCATTTTCAGCCTTCTATCTCTTTTCGTTAAGGAGTTATTGCAAGGCATTTGGAAAAAATGTCAACGCGGTTTTCTCTAAGGCGGAATAAGCTGGAGCAGATTTTTCAACGCTATCTTGTTCACACAATGCCTACAAGTCTAAATATGCATTTTCAGCCTTCTATCTCTTTTCGTTGAGTTATTGCAAGGCATTTGGAAAAAATGTCAACGCGGTTTTCTCTATGGCGGAATAAGCTAGAGCCGATTTTTCAACGCTATCTTGTTCACACAATGCCTACAAGTCTAAATATGCATTTTCAGCCTTCTATCTCTTTTCGTTAAGGAGTTATTGCAAGGCATTTGGAAAAAATGTCAACGCGGTTTTCTCTAAGGCGGAATAAGCTAGAGCCGATTTTTCAACGCTATCTTGTTCACACAATGCCTACAAGTCTAAATATGCATTTTCAGCCTTCTATCTCTTTTCGTTAAGGAGTTATTGCAAGGCATTTGGAAAAAATGTCAACGCGGTTTTCTCTAAGGCGGAATAAGCTGGAGCAGATTTTTCAACGCTATCTTGTTCACACAATGCCTACAAGTCTAAATATGCATTTTCAGCCTTCTAGCTCTTTTCGTTAAGGAGTTATTGCAAGGCATTTGGAAAAAATGTCAACGCGGTTTTCTCTAAGGCGGAATAAGCTGGAGCAGATTTTTCAACGCTATCTTGTTCACACAATGCCTACAAGTCTAAATATGCATTTTCAGCCTTCTAGCTCTTTTCGTTAAGGAGTTATTGCAAGGCATTTGGAAAAAATGTCAACGCGGTTTTCTCTAAGGCGGAATAAGCTGGAGCCGATTTTTCAACGCTATCTTGTTCACACAATGCCTACAAGTCTAAATATGCATTTTCAGCCTTCTATCTCTTTTCGTTAAGGAGTTATTGCAAGGCATTTGGAAAAAATGTCAACGCGGTTTTCTCTAAGGCGGAATAAGCTAGAGACGATTTTTCAACGCTATCTTGTTCCCACAATGCCTACAAGTCTAAATATGCATTTTCAGCCTTCTATCTCTTTTCGTTAAGGAGTTATTGCAAGGCATTTGGAAAAAATGTCAACGCGGTTTTCTCTAAGGCGGAATAAGCTGGAGCAGATTTTTCAACGCTATCTTGTTCACACAATGCCTACAAGTCTAAATATGCATTTTCAGCCTTCTAGCTCTTTTCGTTAAGGAGTTATTGCAAGGCATTTGGAAAAAATGTCAACGCGGTTTTCTCTAAGGCGGAATAAGCTAGAGCCGATTTTTCAACGCTATCTTGTTCACACAATGCCTACAAGTCTAAATATGCATTTTCAGCCTTCTATCTCTTTTCGTTAAGGAGTTATTGCAAGGCATTTGGAAAAAATGTCAACGCGGTTTTCTCTAAGGCGGAATAAGCTAGAGCCGATTTTTCAACGCTATCTTGTTCACACAATGCCTACAAGTCTAAATATGCATTTTCAGCCTTCTATCTCTTTTCGTTAAGGAGTTATTGCAAGGCATTTGGAAAAAATGTCAACGCGGTTTTCTCTATGGCGGAATAAGCTAGAGCCGATTTTTCAACGCTATCTTGTTCACACAATGCCTACAAGTCTAAATATGCATTTTCAGCCTTCTATCTCTTTTCGTTAAGGAGTTATTGCAAGGCATTTGGAAAAAATGTCAACGCGGTTTTCTCTAAGGCGGAATAAGCTAGAGCCGATTTTTCAACGCTATCTTGTTCACACAATGCCTACAAGTCTAAATATGCATTTTCAGCCTTCTATCTCTTTTCGTTAAGGAGTTATTGCAAGGCATTTGGAAAAAATGTCAACGCGGTTTTCTCTGAGGCGGAATAAGCTAGAGCCGATTTTTCAACGCTATCTTGTTCACACAATGCCTACAAGTCTAAATATGCATTTTCAGCCTTCTATCTCTTTTCGTTAAGGAGTTATTGCAAGGCATTTGGAAAAAATGTCAACGCGGTTTTCTCTAAGGCGGAATAAGCTGGAGCAGATTTTTCAACGCTATCTTGTTCACACAATGCCTACAAGTCTAAATATGCATTTTCAGCCTTCTATCTCTTTTCGTTGAGTTATTGCAAGGCATTTGGAAAAAATGTCAACGCGGTTTTCTCTATGGCGGAATAAGCTAGAGCCGATTTTTCAACGCTATCTTGTTCACACAATGCCTACAAGTCTAAATATGCATTTTCAGCCTTCTATCTCTTTTCGTTAAGGAGTTATTGCAAGGCATTTGGAAAAAATGTCAACGCGGTTTTCTCTAAGGCGGAATAAGCTAGAGCCGATTTTTCAACGCTATCTTGTTCACACAATGCCTACAAGTCTAAATATGCATTTTCAGCCTTCTATCTCTTTTCGTTAAGGAGTTATTGCAAGGCATTTGGAAAAAATGTCAACGCGGTTTTCTCTAAGGCGGAATAAGCTGGAGCAGATTTTTCAACGCTATCTTGTTCACACAATGCCTACAAGTCTAAATATGCATTTTCAGCCTTCTAGCTCTTTTCGTTAAGGAGTTATTGCAAGGCATTTGGAAAAAATGTCAACGCGGTTTTCTCTAAGGCGGAATAAGCTGGAGCAGATTTTTCAACGCTATCTTGTTCACACAATGCCTACAAGTCTAAATATGCATTTTCAGCCTTCTAGCTCTTTTCGTTAAGGAGTTATTGCAAGGCATTTGGAAAAAATGTCAACGCGGTTTTCTCTAAGGCGGAATAAGCTAGAGCCGATTTTTCAACGCTATCTTGTTCACACAATGCCTACAAGTCTAAATATGCATTTTCAGCCTTCTATCTCTTTTCGTTAAGGAGTTATTGCAAGGCATTTGGAAAAAATGTCAACGCGGTTTTCTCTAAGGCGGAATAAGCTAGAGCCGATTTTTCAACGCTATCTTGTTCACACAATGCCTACAAGTCTAAATATGCATTTTCAGCCTTCTATCTCTTTTCGTTAAGGAGTTATTGCAAGGCATTTGGAAAAAATGTCAACGCGGTTTTCTCTAAGGCGGAATAAGCTAGAGCCGATTTTTCAACGCTATCTTGTTCACACAATGCCTACAAGTCTAAATATGCATTTTCAGCCTTCTATCTCTTTTCGTTAAGGAGTTATTGCAAGGCATTTGGAAAAAATGTCAACGCGGTTTTCTCTATGGCGGAATAAGCTAGAGCCGATTTTTCAACGCTATCTTGTTCACACAATGCCTACAAGTCTAAATATGCATTTTCAGCCTTCTATCTCTTTTCGTTAAGGAGTTATTGCAAGGCATTTGGAAAAAATGTCAACGCGGTTTTCTCTAAGGCGGAATAAGCTAGAGCCGATTTTTCAACGCTATCTTGTTCACACAATGCCTACAAGTCTAAATATGCATTTTCAGCCTTCTATCTCTTTTCGTTAAGGAGTTATTGCAAGGCATTTGGAAAAAATGTCAACGCGGTTTTCTCTGAGGCGGAATAAGCTAGAGCCGATTTTTCAACGCTATCTTGTTCACACAATGCCTACAAGTCTAAATATGCATTTTCAGCCTTCTATCTCTTTTCGTTAAGGAGTTATTGCAAGGCATTTGGAAAAAATGTCAACGCGGTTTTCTCTAAGGCGGAATAAGCTGGAGCAGATTTTTCAACGCTATCTTGTTCACACAATGCCTACAAGTCTAAATATGCATTTTCAGCCTTCTATCTCTTTTCGTTAAGGAGTTATTGCAAGGCATTTGGAAAAAATGTCAACGCGGTTTTCTCTATGGCGGAATAAGCTAGAGCCGATTTTTCAACGCTATCTTGTTCACACAATGCCTACAAGTCTAAATATGCATTTTCAGCCTTCTATCTCTTTTCGTTAAGGAGTTATTGCAAGGCATTTGGAAAAAATGTCAACGCGGTTTTCTCTAAGGCGGAATAAGCTAGAGCCGATTTTTCAACGCTATCTTGTTCACACAATGCCTACAAGTCTAAATATGCATTTTCAGCCTTCTATCTCTTTTCGTTAAGGAGTTATTGCAAGGCATTTGGAAAAAATGTCAACGCGGTTTTCTCTAAGGCGGAATAAGCTGGAGCAGATTTTTCAACGCTATCTTGTTCACACAATGCCTACAAGTCTAAATATGCATTTTCAGCCTTCTAGCTCTTTTCGTTAAGGAGTTATTGCAAGGCATTTGGAAAAAATGTCAACGCGGTTTTCTCTAAGGCGGAATAAGCTGGAGCAGATTTTTCAACGCTATCTTGTTCACACAATGCCTACAAGTCTAAATATGCATTTTCAGCCTTCTAGCTCTTTTCGTTAAGGAGTTATTGCAAGGCATTTGGAAAAAATGTCAACGCGGTTTTCTCTAAGGCGGAATAAGCTAGAGCCGATTTTTCAACGCTATCTTGTTCACACAATGCCTACAAGTCTAAATATGCATTTTCAGCCTTTTATCTCTTTTCGTTAAGGAGTTATTGCAAGGCATTTGGAAAAAATGTCAACGCGGTTTTCTCTGAGGCTGAATAAGCTAGAGCCGATTTTTCAACGCTATCTTGTTCACACAATTCCTACAAGTCTAAATATGCATTTTCAGCCTTCTATCTCTTTTCGTTAAGGAGTTATTGCAAGGCATTTGGAAAAAATGTCAACGCGGTTTTCTCTAAGGCGGAATAAGCTGGAGCAGATTTTTCAACGCTATCTTGTTCACACAATGCCTACAAGTCTAAATATGCATTTTCAGCCTTCTATCTCTTTTCGTTAAGGAGTTATTGCAAGGCATTTGGAAAAAATGTCAACGCGGTTTTCTCTAAGGCGGAATAAGCTGGAGCAGATTTTTCAACGCTATCTTGTTCACACAATGCCTACAAGTCTAAATATGCATTTTCAGCCTTCTAGCTCTTTTCGTTAAGGAGTTATTGCAAGGCATTTGGAAAAAATGTCAACGCGGTTTTCTCTAAGGCGGAATAAGCTAGAGCCGATTTTTCAACGCTATCTTGTTCACACAATGCCTACAAGTCTAAATATGCATTTTCAGCCTTCTATCTCTTTTCGTTAAGGAGTTATTGCAAGGCATTTGGAAAAAATGTCAACGCGGTTTTCTCTGAGGCGGAATAAGCTAGAGCCGATTTTTCAACGCTATCTTGTTCACACAATGCCTACAAGTCTAAATATGCATTTTCAGCCTTCTATCTCTTTTCGTTAAGGAGTTATTGCAAGGCATTTGGAAAAAATGTCAACGCGGTTTTCTCTAAGGCGGAATAAGCTGGAGCAGATTTTTCAACGCTATCTTGTTCACACAATGCCTACAAGTCTAAATATGCATTTTCAGCCTTCTATCTCTTTTCGTTAAGGAGTTATTGCAAGGCATTTGGAAAAAATGTCAACGCGGTTTTCTCTATGGCGGAATAAGCTAGAGCCGATTTTTCAACGCTATCTTGTTCACACAATGCCTACAAGTCTAAATATGCATTTTCAGCCTTCTATCTCTTTTCGTTAAGGAGTTATTGCAAGGCATTTGGAAAAAATGTCAACGCGGTTTTCTCTAAGGCGGAATAAGCTAGAGCCGATTTTTCAACGCTATCTTGTTCACACAATGCCTACAAGTCTAAATATGCATTTTCAGCCTTCTATCTCTTTTCGTTAAGGAGTTATTGCAAGGCATTTGGAAAAAATGTCAACGCGGTTTTCTCTAAGGCGGAATAAGCTGGAGCAGATTTTTCAACGCTATCTTGTTCACACAATGCCTACAAGTCTAAATATGCATTTTCAGCCTTCTAGCTCTTTTCGTTAAGGAGTTATTGCAAGGCATTTGGAAAAAATGTCAACGCGGTTTTCTCTAAGGCGGAATAAGCTGGAGCAGATTTTTCAACGCTATCTTGTTCACACAATGCCTACAAGTCTAAATATGCATTTTCAGCCTTCTAGCTCTTTTCGTTAAGGAGTTATTGCAAGGCATTTGGAAAAAATGTCAACGCGGTTTTCTCTAAGGCGGAATAAGCTAGAGCCGATTTTTCAACGCTATCTTGTTCACACAATGCCTACAAGTCTAAATATGCATTTTCAGCCTTTTATCTCTTTTCGTTAAGGAGTTATTGCAAGGCATTTGGAAAAAATGTCAACGCGGTTTTCTCTGAGGCTGAATAAGCTAGAGCCGATTTTTCAACGCTATCTTGTTCACACAATTCCTACAAGTCTAAATATGCATTTTCAGCCTTCTATCTCTTTTCGTTAAGGAGTTATTGCAAGGCATTTGGAAAAAATGTCAACGCGGTTTTCTCTAAGGCGGAATAAGCTGGAGCAGATTTTTCAACGCTATCTTGTTCACACAATGCCTACAAGTCTAAATATGCATTTTCAGCCTTCTATCTCTTTTCGTTAAGGAGTTATTGCAAGGCATTTGGAAAAAATGTCAACGCGGTTTTCTCTAAGGCGGAATAAGCTGGAGCAGATTTTTCAACGCTATCTTGTTCACACAATGCCTACAAGTCTAAATATGCATTTTCAGCCTTCTAGCTCTTTTCGTTAAGGAGTTATTGCAAGGCATTTGGAAAAAATGTCAACGCGGTTTTCTCTGAGGCGGAATAAGCTAGAGCCGATTTTTCAACGCTATCTTGTTCACACAATGCCTACAAGTCTAAATATGCATTTTCAGCCTTCTAGCTCTTTTCGTTAAGGAGTTATTGCAAGGCATTTGGAAAAAATGTCAACGCGGTTTTCTCTAAGGCGGAATAAGCTGGAGCAGATTTTTCAACGCTATCTTGTTCACACAATGCCTACAAGTCTAAATATGCATTTTCAGCCTTCTAGCTCTTTTCGTTAAGGAGTTATTGCAAGGCATTTGGAAAAAATGTCAACGCGGTTTTCTCTAAGGCGGAATAAGCTGGAGCAGATTTTTCAACGCTATCTTGTTCACACAATGCCTACAAGTCTAAATATGCATTTTCAGCCTTCTATCTCTTTTCGTTAAGGAGTTATTGCAAGGCATTTGGAAAAAATGTCAACGCGGTTTTCTCTAAGGCGGAATAAGCTAGAGCCGATTTTTCAACGCTATCTTGTTCACACAATGCCTACAAGTCTAAATATGCATTTTCAGCCTTCTATCTCTTTTCGTTAAGGAGTTATTGCAAGGCATTTGGAAAAAATGTCAACGCGGTTTTCTCTAAGGCGGAATAAGCTAGAGCCGATTTTTCAACGCTATCTTGTTCACACAATGCCTACAAGTCTAAATATGCATTTTCAGCCTTCTATCTCTTTTCGTTAAGGAGTTATTGCAAGGCATTTGGAAAAAATGTCAACGCGGTTTTCTCTGAGGCGGAATAAGCTAGAGCCGATTTTTCAACGCTATCTTGTTCACACAATGCCTACAAGTCTAAATATGCATTTTCAGCCTTCTATCTCTTTTCGTTAAGGAGTTATTGCAAGGCATATGGAAAAAATGTCAACGCGGTTTTCTCTAAGGCGGAATAAGCTAGAGCCGATTTTTCAACGCTATCTTGTTCACACAATGCCTACAAGTCTAAATATGCATTTTCAGCCTTTTATCTCTTTTCGTTAAGGAGTTATTGCAAGGCATTTGGAAAAAATGTCAACGCGGTTTTCTCTGAGGCGGAATAAGCTAGAGCCGATTTTTCAACGCTATCTTGTTCACACAATGCCTACAAGTCTAAATATGCATTTTCAGCCTTCTAGCTCTTTTCGTTAAGGAGTTATTGCAAGGCATTTGGAAAAAATGTCAACGCGGTTTTCTCTAAGGCGGAATAAGCTAGAGCCGATTTTTCAACGCTATCTTGTTCACACAATGCCTACAAGTCTAAATATGCATTTTCAGCCTTCTATCTCTTTTCGTTAAGGAGTTATTGCAAGGCATTTGGAAAAAATGTCAACGCGGTTTTCTCTGAGGCGGAATAAGCTAGAGCCGATTTTTCAACGCTATCTTGTTCACACAATGCCTACAAGTCTAAATATGCATTTTCAGCCTTCTATCTCTTTTCGTTAAGGAGTTATTGCAAGGCATTTGGAAAAAATGTCAACGCGGTTTTCTCTAAGGCGGAATAAGCTGGAGCAGATTTTTCAACGCTATCTTGTTCACACAATGCCTACAAGTCTAAATATGCATTTTCAGCCTTCTAGCTCTTTTCGTTAAGGAGTTATTGCAAGGCATTTGGAAAAAATGTCAACGCGGTTTTCTCTAAGGCGGAATAAGCTAGAGCCGATTTTTCAACGCTATCTTGTTCACACAATGCCTACAAGTCTAAATATGCATTTTCAGCCTTCTATCTCTTTTCGTTAAGGAGTTATTGCAAGGCATTTGGAAAAAATGTCAACGCGGTTTTCTCTAAGGCGGAATAAGCTAGAGCCGATTTTTCAACGCTATCTTGTTCACACAATGCCTACAAGTCTAAATATGCATTTTCAGCCTTCTATCTCTTTTCGTTAAGGAGTTATTGCAAAGCATTTGGAAAAAATGTCAACGCGGTTTTCTCTATGGCGGAATAAGCTAGAGCCGATTTTTCAACGCTATCTTGTTCACACAATGCCTACAAGTCTAAATATGCATTTTCAGCCTTCTATCTCTTTTCGTTAAGGAGTTATTGCAAGGCATTTGGAAAAAATGTCAACGCGGTTTTCTCTAAGGCGGAATAAGCTGGAGCAGATTTTTCAACGCTATCTTGTTCACACAATGCCTACAAGTCTAAATATGCATTTTCAGCCTTCTAGCTCTTTTCGTTAAGGAGTTATTGCAAGGCATTTGGAAAAAATGTCAACGCGGTTTTCTCTATGGCGGAATAAGCTAGAGCCGATTTTTCAACGCTATCTTGTTCACACAATGCCTACAAGTCTAAATATGCATTTTCAGCCTTCTATCTCTTTTCGTTAAGGAGTTATTGCAAGGCATTTGGAAAAAATGTCAACGCGGTTTTCTCTAAGGCGGAATAAGCTGGAGCAGATTTTTCAACGCTATCTTGTTCACACAATGCCTACAAGTCTAAATATGCATTTTCAGCCTTCTAGCTCTTTTCGTTAAGGAGTTATTGCAAGGCATTTGGAAAAAATGTCAACGCGGTTTTCTCTAAGGCGGAATAAGCTAGAGCCAATTTTTCAACGCTATCTTGTTCACACAATGCCTACAAGTCTAAATATGCATTTTCAGCCTTCTATCTCTTTTCGTTAAGGAGTTATTGCAAGGCATTTGGAAAAAATGTCAACGCGGTTTTCTCTGAGGCGGAATAAGCTAGAGCCGATTTTTCAACGCTATCTTGTTCACACAATGCCTACAAGTCTAAATATGCATTTTCAGCCTTCTATCTCTTTTCGTTAAGGAGTTATTGCAAGGCATTTGGAAAAAATGTCAACGCGGTTTTCTCTAAGGCGGAATAAGCTGGAGCAGATTTTTCAACGCTATCTTGTTCACACAATGCCTACAAGTCTAAATATGCATTTTCAGCCTTCTATCTCTTTTCATTAAGGAGTTATTGCAAGGCATTTGGAAAAAATGTCAACGCGGTTTTCTCTAAGGCGGAATAAGCTGGAGCAGATTTTTCAACGCTATCTTGTTCACACAATGCCTACAAGTCTAAATATGCATTTTCAGCCTTCTAGCTCTTTTCGTTAAGGAGTTATTGCAAGGCATTTGGAAAAAATGTCAACGCGGTTTTCTCTGAGGCGGAATAAGCTAGAGCCGATTTTTCAACGCTATCTTGTTCACACAATGCCTACAAGTCTAAATATGCATTTTCAGCCTTCTATCTCTTTTCGTTAAGGAGTTATTGCAAGGCATTTGGAAAAAATGTCAACGCGGTTTTCTCTAAGGCGGAATAAGCTGGAGCAGATTTTTCAACGCTATCTTGTTCACACAATGCCTACAAGTCTAAATATGCATTTTCAGCCTTCTAGCTCTTTTCGTTAAGGAGTTATTGCAAGGCATTTGGAAAAAATGTCAACGCGGTTTTCTCTAAGGCGGAATAAGCTAGAGCCGATTTTTCAACGCTATCTTGTTCACACAATGCCTACAAGTCTAAATATGCATTTTCAGCCTTCTATCTCTTTTCGTTAAGGAGTTATTGCAAGGCATTTGGAAAAAATGTCAACGCGGTTTTCTCTAAGGCGGAATAAGCTAGAGCCGATTTTTCAACGCTATCTTGTTCACACAATGCCTACAAGTCTAAATATGCATTTTCAGCCTTCTATCTCTTTTCGTTAAGGAGTTATTGCAAGGCATATGGAAAAAATGTCAACGCGGTTTTCTCTAAGGCGGAATAAGCTAGAGCCGATTTTTCAACGCTATCTTGTTCACACAATGCCTACAAGTCTAAATATGCATTTTCAGCCTTCTATCTCTTTTCGTTAAGGAGTTATTGCAAGGCATTTGGAAAAAATGTCAACGCGGTTTTCTCTAAGGCGGAATAAGCTAGAGCCGATTTTTCAACGCTATCTTGTTCACACAATGCCTACAAGTCTAAATATGCATTTTCAGCCTTCTATCTCTTTTCGTTAAGGAGTTATTGCAAGGCATTTGGAAAAAATGTCAACGCGGTTTTCTCTAAGGCGGAATAAGCTAGAGCCGATTTTTCAACGCTATCTTGTTCACACAATGCCTACAAGTCTAAATATGCATTTTCAGCCTTCTAGCTCTTTTCGTTAAGGAGTTATTGCAAGGCATTTGGAAAAAATGTCAACGCGGTTTTCTCTAAGGCGGAATAAGCTAGAGCCGATTTTTCAACGCTATCTTGTTCACACAATGCCTACAAGTCTAAATATGCATTTTCAGCCTTCTAGCTCTTTTCGTTAAGGAGTTATTGCAAGGCATTTGGAAAAAATGTCAACGCGGTTTTCTCTAAGGCGGAATAAGCTAGAGCCGATTTTTCAACGCTATCTTGTTCACACAATGCCTACAAGTCTAAATATGCATTTTCAGCCTTCTATCTCTTTTCGTTAAGGAGTTATTGCAAGGCATTTGGAAAAAATGTCAACGCGGTTTTCTCTGAGGCGGAATAAGCTAGAGCCGATTTTTCAACGCTATCTTGTTCACACAATGCCTACAAGTCTAAATATGCATTTTCAGCCTTCTATCTCTTTTCGTTAAGGAGTTATTGCAAGGCATTTGGAAAAAATGTCAACGCGGTTTTCTCTAAGGCGGAATAAGCTAGAGCCGATTTTTCAACGCTATCTTGTTCACACAATGCCTACAAGTCTAAATATGCATTTTCAGCCTTCTATCTCTTTTCGTTAAGGAGTTATTGCAAGGCATTTGGAAAAAATGTCAACGCGGTTTTCTCTAAGGCGGAATAAGCTAGAGCCGATTTTTCAACGCTATCTTGTTCACACAATGCCTACAAGTCTAAATATGCGCAGACCTTTACCACACAAAACTTCAGACAGTCTGTGTATATAATTAATAAATGCTTTTATTTATCAAATAAATATAAAAAACATAAAAAACATATGCTGCTTTTTTAGAAAGAGGTTAGGTTTAAAAATTGGTGTAAGAAAAAGCGGGGTAGAAAAAACGGGGGGGGGGGAGTGATCTAATACCGGTATACGCTGTTAATACAATGACAAACAAACATTAAACATAAATAAGAGTCCAGAATGTGGGTAGGCAGTAAAAATGCTTCTTGCACAAAGTTCTGAGGCTTGGATAGTGGCTGGGGTTGGTGGAGGAGTTCCACACTATTGCCCGCAGTCTGTATCCTGCAAGTGGGTATAGGTAACGTTTTTACCGTGTGTGTCCCTTTAAGAGATGGGGGTGGTGTCTGCCGGCAGACTCGTCCTTCTCCTGTAGCTGCGATGGGGTAAGGCAGTGGTGCAGGAGGTCTCTGGAGATCAACGCGTTTCACCCGTCAGGCGGGCTTCGTCAGGATTTGCAGAGTGACTAGTAACCATCTCCGTCTCTTCTTATGCTGGGCTGGCGTGACGCGGGTGCCGTTCGCGTCATTTCCGCCTGGACAATATGACATGGGAACAAGACTTCCTACTAGCAACATGTGATGTAAAATCACTGTACACTTGCATCAACCACCACCAAGGGTGTCACAATGTGAAAAAAAGACTAGAAGAAGACTCTGAACTGAATGAAAAACAAATCACATTCATTGTAGACTCCATGATGTTTATACTAACCCACAACTACTTCTGGTTTGGAGACAACTACTATCTGCAACAACGAGGGACCGCTATGGGGACGAACTTCGCCCCATCCTACGCTAACCTGTTCCTAGCACAATGGGAAAATGAATATATCTGGACCAATACAGAATTCTCTGAGAAAATAGCGTTATGGGCACGCTATATCGACGACGTGATTATAGTCTGGAAGGGAAGCCAGGAAGACCTAATCAGGTTCATTGAATACATAAACAAAAATGACCTAAACCTCGAATTCACGAGCACCATCAGCAAGGAGAACATTAACTTTCTAGACCTGAACATTTTCACTGAAGGGGACGGAATTGAAACAAAAACCTTCTCAAAACCCACAGATTGCAACAGCTACCTCAACTCTAGAAGCAACCACCACAGAACCTGGGTGAAAAACATTCCTGGAGGTCAGTTTAGAAGAATCCGACGCAATTGTTCTAAACTATCTGACTACGAAACTCAATCAAAAGAGATGATGGGAAATTTCGTAGAAAAACACTACGATAAACCGAAATTAGAAGAAGAAAGAAAAAAGATAGAGAAAATTGAACGCCAGACACTACTGGAACCACGGGAGAAAAAAGAAGACGGTTTCAAAAAAGAAGTCCTTTTCCTGACAGACTTCTCCACCCAAAGCCTGCAGATAGAGAAGAGTCTACGGCGACACTGGCACATACTACAAACAGACAGTGACCTCAAAGACGTTATATCCAACAGACCACGAGTGATCTTCAGAAGGGCCCCCACACTCAAGACTACTCTGATTAAAAGCCACATCAAAACACAAGGAAAGACCACCAATCTAGGATCCGGCTTCACAAGATGTGGCATGTGCACGGCATGCAGGAAAACCAGATTTACAAACACCAGCCTGATCAATAAAGTCCACTCTACCACCAATGACTTCACGCACACCATCAAGGAGAGGATAAGCTGTAATACCAGTGGCGTCCTCTACCTTCTCCAGTGCCCATGCGGACTGCAATATGTCGGAAAAACCAAAAGAAAACTACATACTAGGATCCAAGAACACCTGTGCAACATCAGCAATAAAAAAGAGAACCACAGCATACCAGTACATTTCACGGAGAAGCATAACGCCAACCCCAAAGACCTGACCTTCATAGGTCTGAAAAAAGTACAGACATCATGGAGAGGAGGCAACTACGAGATTATGCTATCCAAAGAGGAAACAAAAATGATTTACAAAATGGGTACCCTCGCACCAAATGGGTTGAACATCGATTTCGAGATCGCAGCATTTCTCAAAGACTAACAAAATACACCCTGCCCTCACCCAGTTCACCCACAGAACGGAGGCTAAACCATGGGCAGCCGAAACTGCACCCCTCTACCCATGTGGAACTTTCTGAACATTATACCCACCACCGCCCTATCCTAACCTCCTCCCCCTCATTCCTCCCCTTCTTTTTATAAATATGTATTAATGTATAAACCCCTTTCCCTATAAGATTGTATATATATTAAATCCTATTTATATTATATATGATTCTCTTTTTTCAAAAAATGTACCCTGTATAAACCACGCCCCATATGTAAAACCCTTCCATCAGTACCCACTAGAACCAAGCAGTGTTCCACTCTCTTTTATCCCATTATTTTTTATGTTATATTTTTTATGTATACTATTATCATTGCCCAATTTTACTACTCTATATATTTCTACACATATACATATATATATATAATTTTTATACATTATCTTATTTTATTTTCTTATATTGTTGCAATACACTGGAAGTTTCTCAACCTTTATACATTATATACCAATATCCTGTATCCACTCATTTAAACTAGCTATGTTTTATGGTTTTATGTATTTACAACAACATCCACCTCCCCCCGTTTTTTCTTCAAGAAACTGTCTATGAAATACTTCAGACTGAACTGTGTGTATATATTTATATTCTTCACCCACAAGATGGCGCCAACCACAGCACAAATATAAACTTTTTTTCCCCTGTTTATAAAAACGTAGCGGCAACCCATCATTAGCAATTTATTTAATTTATTCATTTTTTTATCCACTGTCACTTGTCTTATTTGTTGTAGAAGTTATATGTAGTCTGTAAAACTAACCACCTAAACCGCATATGCAAACAAACGTTATATCCAAAGAGGGCGGAAGTTACAACATGAAGCCAAAACCCAGAAGGGCGGACACACGCAGAGCCCAATACAGAAGTGAGGGCAGAAGCTGCATCCGGGCGGAAATGACGCAAGCGGCACCCGCGTCACGCCACGGAGCTCACGTACACGGAGCTCACTACAGTAGTAAGGGCGGAAGCTGTATCCGGGCGGAAATGACGCGAACGGCACCCGCGTCACGCCAGCCCAGCATAAGAAGAGACGGAGATGGTTACTAGTCACTCTGCAAATCCTGACGAAGCCCGCCTGACGGGTGAAACGCGTTGATCTCCAGAGACCTCCTGCACCACTGCCTTACCCCATCGCAGCTACAGGAGAAGGACGAGTCTGCCGGCAGACACCACCCCCATCTCTTAAAGGGACACACACGGTAAAAACGTTACCTATACCCACTTGCAGGATACAGACTGCGGGCAATAGTGTGGAACTCCTCCACCAACCCCAGCCACTATCCAAGCCTCAGAACTTTGTGCAAGAAGCATTTTTACTGCCTACCCACATTCTGGACTCTTATTTATGTTTAATGTTTGTTTGTCATTGTATTAACAGCGTATACCGGTATTAGATCACTCCCCCCCCCCGTTTTTTCTACCCCGCTTTTTCTTACACCAATTTTTAAACCTAACCTCTTTCTAAAAAAGCAGCATATGTTTTTTATGTTTTTTATATTTATTTGATAAATAAAAGCATTTATTAATTATATACACAGACTGTCTGAAGTTTTCATTTGTATTATTGTGTGGTAAAGGTCTGCGCAGGAGTGCCTATTTTCACTTAACTACTGTATATTCTCTTGGGTATTTGTGTAGCTCTACCCCAGACACCCAGCAGCAACCTACCCCACCTACCACCCTCCCATAGCGCAGTAGTCAACCCTCTTTTTTTGACAGTTCCTATTCCGACTACACCGACTACAGCAGCTGGGACTACAATAATACCATCGCTACCATCACATTTCACCTCAAACCCTAACCACAGCATGGCCTTTAACAGAGAGGAGAGATACAGGCAACTAGAATCATTCACCGGCCCAAGCAGGCCGACACGGTCAGACGACACCAGAATCAATCAAGACAACTTCTGCAGCCTGTACCTTCAACTCGAAAGACTAGAGACCTTGGAGATTAAACAGTGGTGGGAAAGCACCACCATGAGCAGATACCTCGACCAGGGAATGATCCCAAGAGGACTCCGAATTATCAAAAAACCAACTTTTCTTTCAAAAAACGAACATTTCACATCACAATGGAACAAATGCCTAGACGACTGCTCAAACAACCTCATGAGGCTCATCATAGAGGATAGAGAACAGTCGATGAAAACAATAACAAAAGAAATTGAAGAAATAGATAAAAAGATAGAACCCCTCAAACAACATGAGGACTTCAAAAGACTCGACACACTGACCAAAAACAAACTCAGAAGAATCGAGGAAGAAACTATAGAACAAAAGAAAAAGAAGTTCCAACGTGACATAGAAGACTACAAGACAGACTATAGAAACTGGCGCCAAGAGAACCACACACGGGAGAACTACTATAGACAAAAAGAACCTACCGGCTACAACAACCGATATGGAGAAAGAAAGAACTACACAGACAACCCCAACAACATATACATCAACAGAAGATTCAAAAGTTACGAAAGAAGAAACGAAAACAATCCAAGAGAAGGAAGGCACTACCAACAAGATGGCAACCATGACAGAATCCATAGACCCAGAAACCACACCAGATACCAAGAAGACAACAACAACACATACCCAGACAACAACACCCTCATTAGAAGCTTCAACCAAGGTAAAAAAGACCAAGAAGAAGAATTCAACACCTCAGCCAGAACACTAATGAGAAGAATCAATGAAAGAGAAAACAGAAGAGATGACAACATAGAAGACGATGAGAATGAAAACAGCAACAGAGCAGAACAAAATATGGACACTTTTTTAGAACTAGTCTACAATGCCGCCAACCAAGGAGCCATTCCAAAAAACTCACAACCAATGGACCCGAAAAAGGGCAAAAAGACAAAAAGAATAAGAAGTTCAGTTACAAGCGAGGAAAGCGTGGAGGTATCAAAACAAAAAAACACCAAAAGGAGGAGAGAAGTGAGAAAAAAACATCAGAGGGGATACTCAACCTAAGCAAATACAAACTCACAGAAACAGAAAGATCAGTCCTCCAAAAAGGACTCAAGTTCGCCCCAACATGTAAACTGGACAAATTCAAAACCTTCATAGACCTCCATAAATTTATAAGAAAATTAACCCTGAAAAAATTCTTTGCTAACAATAAATCCAAGGAAGAAGAACCACAACCAACAGACATCTTCAAACATACACAACTAAAAGAAAAATCCTCTTTTTACCCACAATACCTGAAAGGACCGATAATAAAAACTTTCCAAAAACTGGTTGAACAGGATATCGAAAAAATCTCAAACAGGGTCGATAAAAAAGCATGGAACATCACTATAAAGGAGAAAGAAGCACTGAAATCATTAAAGGACAATAAGGAGCTGGTTATCAAACCAGCCGATAAAGGCGGCACAATCGTGGTAATGGACCGCGAAAATTACGAAAAAGAAGCCCTTTCCCAACTACGTGATGAGGAAACCTACAAAGAACTGAAGGTAGATCCTACCACAAAATACAAAAAAGAACTGGGAACTCTCCTCCTGAAAGGCCTAAATGAAGGTGTTTTGAACAAAGGAGAATATGGCTTCCTCAACCAGAACAACCCCATAACTCCAGTATTCTACCACCTACCAAAGGTACATAAAGACCACCAGAACCCACCAGGGAGACCCATCGTGGCGGGCATTCAATCGCTCACATCCAACCTGTCTAAATATGTTGACGAACTCTTACAACCTACAGTTATTAAACAAAGAAGCTATATCAAAGACACCACACACATCCTGAGAATCCTGGACAATATGACATGGGAACAAGACTTCCTACTAGCAACATGTGATGTAAAATCACTGTACACTTGCATCAACCACCACCAAGGGTGTCACAATGTGAAAAAAAGACTAGAAGAAGACTCTGAACTGAATGAAAAACAAATCACATTCATTGTAGACTCCATGATGTTTATACTAACCCACAACTACTTCTGGTTTGGAGACAACTACTATCTGCAACAACGAGGGACCGCTATGGGGACGAACTTCGCCCCATCCTACGCTAACCTGTTCCTAGCACAATGGGAAAATGAATATATCTGGACCAATACAGAATTCTCTGAGAAAATAGCGTTATGGGCACGCTATATCGACGACGTGATTATAGTCTGGAAGGGAAGCCAGGAAGACCTAATCAGGTTCATTGAATACATAAACAAAAATGACCTAAACCTCGAATTCACGAGCACCATCAGCAAGGAGAACATTAACTTTCTAGACCTGAACATTTTCACTGAAGGGGACGGAATTGAAACAAAAACCTTCTCAAAACCCACAGATTGCAACAGCTACCTCAACTCTAGAAGCAACCACCACAGAACCTGGGTGAAAAACATTCCTGGAGGTCAGTTTAGAAGAATCCGACGCAATTGTTCTAAACTATCTGACTACGAAACTCAATCAAAAGAGATGATGGGAAATTTCGTAGAAAAACAAATTAGAAGAAATTAAACCGAAATTAGAAGAAGAAAGAAAAAAGATAGAGAAAATTGAACGCCAGACACTACTGGAACCACGGGAGAAAAAAGAAGACGGTTTCAAAAAAGAAGTCCTTTTCCTGACAGACTTCTCCACCCAAAGCCTGCAGATAGAGAAGAGTCTACGGCGACACTGGCACATACTACAAACAGACAGTGACCTCAAAGACGTTATATCCAACAGACCACGAGTGATCTTCAGAAGGGCCCCCACACTCAAGACTACTCTGATTAAAAGCCACATCAAAACACAAGGAAAGACCACCAATCTAGGATCCGGCTTCACAAGATGTGGCATGTGCACGGCATGCAGGAAAACCAGATTTACAAACACCAGCCTGATCAAGAAAGTCCACTCTACCACCAATGACTTCACGCACACCATCAAGGAGAGGATAAGCTGTAATACCAGTGGCGTCCTCTACCTTCTCCAGTGCCCATGCGGACTGCAATATGTCGGAAAAACCAAAAGAAAACTACATACTAGGATCCAAGAACACCTGTGCAACATCAGCAATAAAAAAGAGAACCACAGCATACCAGTACATTTCACGGAGAAGCATAACGCCAACCCCAAAGACCTGACCTTCATAGGTCTGAAAAAAGTACAGACATCATGGAGAGGAGGCAACTACGAGATTATGCTATCCAAAGAGGAAACAAAAATGATTTACAAAATGGGTACCCTCGCACCAAATGGGTTGAACATCGATTTCGAGATCGCAGCATTTCTCAAAGACTAACAAAATACACCCTGCCCTCACCCAGTTCACCCACAGAACGGAGGCTAAACCATGGGCAGCCGAAACTGCACCCCTCTACCCATGTGGAACTTTCTGAACATTATACCCACCACCGCCCTATCCTAACCTCCTCCCCCTCATTCCTCCCCTTCTTTTTATAAATATGTATTAATGTATAAACCCCTTTCCCTATAAGATTGTATATATATTAAATCCTATTTATATTATATATGATTCTCTTTTTTCAAAAAATGTACCCTGTATAAACCACGCCCCATATGTAAAACCCTTCCATCAGTACCCACTAGAACCAAGCAGTGTTCCACTCTCTTTTATCCCATTATTTTTTATGTTATATTTTTTATGTATACTATTATCATTGCCCAATTTTACTACTCTATATATTTCTACACATATACATATATATATATAATTTTTATACATTATCTTATTTTATTTTCTTATATTGTTGCAATACACTGGAAGTTTCTCAACCTTTATACATTATATACCAATATCCTGTATCCACTCATTTAAACTAGCTATGTTTTATGGTTTTATGTATTTACAACAACATCCACCTCCCCCCCGTTTTTTCTTCAAGAAACTGTCTATGAAATACTTCAGACTGAACTGTGTGTATATATTTATATTCTTCACCCACAAGATGGCGCCAACCACAGCACAAATATAAACTTTTTTTCCCCTGTTTATAAAAACGTAGCGGCAACCCATCATTAGCAATTTATTTAATTTATTCATTTTTTTATCCACTGTCACTTGTCTTATTTGTTGTAGAAGTTATATGTAGTCTGTAAAACTAACCACCTAAACCGCATATGCAAACAAACGTTATATCCAAAGAGGGCGGAAGTTACAACATGAAGCCAAAACCCAGAAGGGCGGACACACGCAGAGCCCAATACAGAAGTGAGGGCAGAAGCTGCATCCGGGCGGAAATGACGCAAGCGGCACCCGCGTCACGCCACGGAGCTCACGTACACGGAGCTCACTACAGTAGTAAGGGCGGAAGCTGTATCCGGGCGGAAATGACGCGAACGGCACCCGCGTCACGCCTGCCCAGCATAAGAAGAGACGGAGATGGTTACTAGTCACTCTGCAAATCCTGACGAAGCCCGCCTGACGGGTGAAACGCGTTGATCTCCAGAGACCTCCTGCACCACTGCCTTACCCCATCGCAGCTACAGGAGAAGGACGAGTCTGCCGGCAGACACCACCCCCATCTCTTAAAGGGACACACACGGTAAAAACGTTACCTATACCCACTTGCAGGATACAGACTGCGGGCAATAGTGTGGAACTCCTCCACCAACCCCAGCCACTATCCAAGCCTCAGAACTTTGTGCAAGAAGCATTTTTACTGCCTACCCACATTCTGGACTCTTATTTATGTTTAATGTTTGTTTGTCATTGTATTAACAGCGTATACCGGTATTAGATCACTCCCCCCCCCCGTTTTTTCTACCCCGCTTTTTCTTACACCAATTTTTAAACCTAACCTCTTTCTAAAAAAGCAGCATATGTTTTTTATGTTTTTTATATTTATTTGATAAATAAAAGCATTTATTAATTATATACACAGACTGTCTGAAGTTTTCATTTGTATTATTGTGTGGTAAAGGTCTGCGCAGGAGTGCCTATTTTCACTTAACTACTGTATATTCTCTTGGGTATTTGTGTACCCCAGACACCCAGCAGCAACCTACCCCACCTACCACCCTCCCATAGCGCAGTAGTCAACCCTCTTTTTTTGACAAGTCTAAATATGCATTTTCAGCCTTCTATCTCTTTTCGTTAAGGAGTTATTGCAAGGCATTTGGAAAAAATGTCAACGCGGTTTTCTCTATGGCGGAATAAGCTAGAGCCGATTTTTCAACGCTATCTTGTTCACACAATGCCTACAAGTCTAAATATGCATTTTCAGCCTTCTATCTCTTTTCGTTAAGGAGTTATTGCAAGGCATTTGGAAAAAATGTCAACGCGGTTTTCTCTAAGGCGGAATAAGCTAGAGCCGATTTTTCAACGCTATCTTGTTCACACAATGCCTACAAGTCTAAATATGCATTTTCAGCCTTCTATCTCTTTTCGTTAAGGAGTTATTGCAAGGCATTTGGAAAAAATGTCAACGCGGTTTTCTCTGAGGCGGAATAAGCTAGAGCCGATTTTTCAACGCTATCTTGTTCACACAATGCCTACAAGTCTAAATATGCATTTTCAGCCTTCTATCTCTTTTCGTTAAGGAGTTATTGCAAGGCATTTGGAAAAAATGTCAACGCGGTTTTCTCTAAGGCGGAATAAGCTGGAGCAGATTTTTCAACGCTATCTTGTTCACACAATGCCTACAAGTCTAAATATGCATTTTCAGCCTTCTATCTCTTTTCGTTAAGGAGTTATTGCAAGGCATTTGGAAAAAATGTCAACGCGGTTTTCTCTATGGCGGAATAAGCTAGAGCCGATTTTTCAACGCTATCTTGTTCACACAATGCCTACAAGTCTAAATATGCATTTTCAGCCTTCTATCTCTTTTCGTTAAGGAGTTATTGCAAGGCATTTGGAAAAAATGTCAACGTGGTTTTCTCTAAGGCGGAATAAGCTAGAGCCGATTTTTCAACGCTATCTTGTTCACACAATGCCTACAAGTCTAAATATGCATTTTCAGCCTTCTATCTCTTTTCGTTAAGGAGTTATTGCAAGGCATTTGGAAAAAATGTCAACGCGGTTTTCTCTAAGGCGGAATAAGCTGGAGCAGATTTTTCAACGCTATTCTTGTTCACACAATGCCTACAAGTCTAAATATGCATTTTCAGCCTTCTAGCTCTTTTCGTTAAGGAGTTATTGCAAGGCATTTGGAAAAAATGTCAACGCGGTTTTCTCTAAGGCGGAATAAGCTGGAGCAGATTTTTCAACGCTATCTTGTTCACACAATGCCTACAAGTCTAAATATGCATTTTCAGCCTTCTAGCTCTTTTCGTTAAGGAGTTATTGCAAGGCATTTGGAAAAAATGTCAACGCGGTTTTCTCTAAGGCGGAATAAGCTAGAGCCGATTTTTCAACGCTATCTTGTTCACACAATGCCTACAAGTCTAAATATGCATTTTCAGCCTTTTATCTCTTTTCGTTAAGGAGTTATTGCAAGGCATTTGGAAAAAATGTCAACGCGGTTTTCTCTGAGGCTGAATAAGCTAGAGCCGATTTTTCAACGCTATCTTGTTCACACAATTCCTACAAGTCTAAATATGCATTTTCAGCCTTCTATCTCTTTTCGTTAAGGAGTTATTGCAAGGCATTTGGAAAAAATGTCAACGCGGTTTTCTCTGAGGCGGAATAAGCTAGAGCCGATTTTTCAACGCTATCTTGTTCACACAATGCCTACAAGTCTAAATATGCATTTTCAGCCTTCTATCTCTTTTCGTTAAGGAGTTATTGCAAGGCATATGGAAAAAATGTCAACGCGGTTTTCTCTAAGGCGGAATAAGCTAGAGCCGATTTTTCAACGCTATCTTGTTCACACAATGCCTACAAGTCTAAATATGCATTTTCAGCCTTCTATCTCTTTTCGTTAAGGAGTTATTGCAAGGCATTTGGAAAAAATGTCAACGCGGTTTTCTCTAAGGCGGAATAAGCTAGAGCCGATTTTTCAACGCTATCTTGTTCACACAATGCCTACAAGTCTAAATATGCATTTTCAGCCTTCTATCTCTTTTCGTTAAGGAGTTATTGCAAGGCATTTGGAAAAAATGTCAACGCGGTTTTCTCTGAGGCGGAATAAGCTAGAGCCGATTTTTCAACGCTATCTTGTTCACACAATGCCTACAAGTCTAAATATGCATTTTCAGCCTTCTATCTCTTTTCGTTAAGGAGTTATTGCAAGGCATATGGAAAAAATGTCAACGCGGTTTTCTCTAAGGCGGAATAAGCTAGAGCCGATTTTTCAACGCTATCTTGTTCACACAATGCCTACAAGTCTAAATATGCATTTTCAGCCTTTTATCTCTTTTCGTTAAGGAGTTATTGCAAGGCATTTGGAAAAAATGTCAACGCGGTTTTCTCTAAGGCGGAATAAGCTAGAGCCGATTTTTCAACGCTATCTTGTTCACACAATGCCTACAAGTCTAAATATGCATTTTCAGCCTTCTAGCTCTTTTCGTTAAGGAGTTATTGCAAGGCATTTGGAAAAAATGTCAACGCGGTTTTCTCTAAGGCGGAATAAGCTAGAGCCGATTTTTCAACGCTATCTTGTTCACACAATGCCTACAAGTCTAAATATGCATTTTCAGCCTTCTATCTCTTTTCGTTAAGGAGTTATTGCAAGGCATTTGGAAAAAATGTCAACGCGGTTTTCTCTGAGGCGGAATAAGCTAGAGCCGATTTTTCAACGCTATCTTGTTCACACAATGCCTACAAGTCTAAATATGCATTTTCAGCCTTCTATCTCTTTTCGTTAAGGAGTTATTGCAAGGCATATGGAAAAAATGTCAACGCGGTTTTCTCTAAGGCGGAATAAGCTAGAGCCGATTTTTCAAAGCTATCTTGTTCACACAATGCCTACAAGTCTAAATATGCATTTTCAGCCTTCTATCTCTTTTCGTTAAGGAGTTATTGCAAGGCATTTGGAAAAAATGTCAACGCGGTTTTCTCTAAGGCGGAATAAGCTGGAGCAGATTTTTCAACGCTATCTTGTTCACACAATGCCTACAAGTCTAAATATGCATTTTCAGCTTTCTAGCTCTTTTCGTTAAGGAGTTATTGCAAGGCATTTGGAAAAAATGTCAACGCGGTTTTCTCTAAGGCGGAATAAGCTAGAGCCGATTTTTCAACGCTATCTTGTTCACACAATGCCTACAAGTCTAAATATGCATTTTCAGCCTTCTATCTCTTTTCGTTAAGGAGTTATTGCAAGGCATTTGGAAAAAATGTCAACGCGGTTTTCTCTAAGGCGGAATAAGCTAGAGCCGATTTTTCAACGCTATCTTGTTCACACAATGCCTACAAGTCTAAATATGCATTGTCAGCCTTCTATCTCTTTTCGTTAAGGAGTTATTGCAAGGCATTTGGAAAAAATGTCAACGCGGTTTTCTCTATGGCGGAATAAGCTAGAGCCGATTTTTCAACGCTATCTTGTTCACACAATGCCTACAAGTCTAAATATGCATTTTCAGCCTTCTATCTCTTTTCGTTAAGGAGTTATTGCAAGGCATTTGGAAAAAATGTCAACGCGGTTTTCTCTAAGGCGGAATAAGCTGGAGCAGATTTTTCAACGCTATCTTGTTCACACAATGCCTACAAGTCTAAATATGCATTTTCAGCCTTCTAGCTCTTTTCGTTAAGGAGTTATTGCAAGGCATTTGGAAAAAATGTCAACGCGGTTTTCTCTAAGGCGGAATAAGCTGGAGCCGATTTTTCAACGCTATCTTGTTCACACAATGCCTACAAGTCTAAATATGCATTTTCAGCCTTCTATCTCTTTTCGTTAAGGAGTTATTGCAAGGCATTTGGAAAAAATGTCAACGCGGTTTTCTCTAAGGCGGAATAAGCTAGAGACGATTTTTCAACGCTATCTTGTTCCCACAATGCCTACAAGTCTAAATATGCATTTTCAGCCTTCTATCTCTTTTCGTTAAGGAGTTATTGCAAGGCATTTGGAAAAAATGTCAACGCGGTTTTCTCTAAGGCGGAATAAGCTGGAGCAGATTTTTCAACGCTATCTTGTTCACACAATGCCTACAAGTCTAAATATGCATTTTCAGCCTTCTAGCTCTTTTCGTTAAAGAGTTATTGCAAGGCATTTGGAAAAAATGTCAACGCGGTTTTCTCTAAGGCGGAATAAGCTAGAGCCGATTTTTCAACGCTATCTTGTTCACACAATGCCTACAAGTCTAAATATGCATTTTCAGCCTTCTATCTCTTTTCGTTAAGGAGTTATTGCAAGGCATTTGGAAAAAATGTCAACGCGGTTTTCTCTAAGGCGGAATAAGCTAGAGCCGATTTTTCAACGCTATCTTGTTCACACAATGCCTACAAGTCTAAATATGCATTTTCAGCCTTCTATCTCTTTTCGTTAAGGAGTTATTGCAAGGCATTTGGAAAAAATGTCAACGCGGTTTTCTCTATGGCGGAATAAGCTAGAGCCGATTTTTCAACGCTATCTTGTTCACACAATGCCTACAAGTCTAAATATGCATTTTCAGCCTTCTATCTCTTTTCGTTAAGGAGTTATTGCAAGGCATTTGGAAAAAATGTCAACGCGGTTTTCTCTAAGGCGGAATAAGCTAGAGCCGATTTTTCAACGCTATCTTGTTCACACAATGCCTACAAGTCTAAATATGCATTTTCAGCCTTCTATCTCTTTTCGTTAAGGAGTTATTGCAAGGCATTTGGAAAAAATGTCAACGCGGTTTTCTCTGAGGCGGAATAAGCTAGAGCCGATTTTTCAACGCTATCTTGTTCACACAATGCCTACAAGTCTAAATATGCATTTTCAGCCTTCTATCTCTTTTCGTTAAGGAGTTATTGCAAGGCATTTGGAAAAAATGTCAACGCGGTTTTCTCTAAGGCGGAATAAGCTGGAGCAGATTTTTCAACGCTATCTTGTTCACACAATGCCTACAAGTCTAAATATGCATTTTCAGCCTTCTATCTCTTTTCGTTAAGGAGTTATTGCAAGGCATTTGGAAAAAATGTCAACGCGGTTTTCTCTATGGCGGAATAAGCTAGAGCCGATTTTTCAACGCTATCTTGTTCACACAATGCCTACAAGTCTAAATATGCATTTTCAGCCTTCTATCTCTTTTCGTTAAGGAGTTATTGCAAGGCATTTGGAAAAAATGTCAACGCGGTTTTCTCTAAGGCGGAATAAGCTAGAGCCGATTTTTCAACGCTATCTTGTTCACACAATGCCTACAAGTCTAAATATGCATTTTCAGCCTTCTATCTCTTTTCGTTAAGGAGTTATTGCAAGGCATTTGGAAAAAATGTCAACGCGGTTTTCTCTAAGGCGGAATAAGCTGGAGCAGATTTTTCAACGCTATCTTGTTCACACAATGCCTACAAGTCTAAATATGCATTTTCAGCCTTCTAGCTCTTTTCGTTAAGGAGTTATTGCAAGGCATTTGGAAAAAATGTCAACGCGGTTTTCTCTAAGGCGGAATAAGCTGGAGCAGATTTTTCAACGCTATCTTGTTCACACAATGCCTACAAGTCTAAATATGCATTTTCAGCCTTCTAGCTCTTTTCGTTAAGGAGTTATTGCAAGGCATTTGGAAAAAATGTCAACGCGGTTTTCTCTAAGGCGGAATAAGCTAGAGCCGATTTTTCAACGCTATCTTGTTCACACAATGCCTACAAGTCTAAATATGCATTTTCAGCCTTTTATCTCTTTTCGTTAAGGAGTTATTGCAAGGCATTTGGAAAAAATGTCAACGCGGTTTTCTCTGAGGCTGAATAAGCTAGAGCCGATTTTTCAACGCTATCTTGTTCACACAATTCCTACAAGTCTAAATATGCATTTTCAGCCTTCTATCTCTTTTCGTTAAGGAGTTATTGCAAGGCATTTGGAAAAAATGTCAACGCGGTTTTCTCTAAGGCGGAATAAGCTGGAGCAGATTTTTCAACGCTATCTTGTTCACACAATGCCTACAAGTCTAAATATGCATTTTCAGCCTTCTATCTCTTTTCGTTAAGGAGTTATTGCAAGGCATTTGGAAAAAATGTCAACGCGGTTTTCTCTAAGGCGGAATAAGCTGGAGCAGATTTTTCAACGCTATCTTGTTCACACAATGCCTACAAGTCTAAATATGCATTTTCAGCCTTCTAGCTCTTTTCGTTAAGGAGTTATTGCAAGGCATTTGGAAAAAATGTCAACGCGGTTTTCTCTGAGGCGGAATAAGCTAGAGCCGATTTTTCAACGCTATCTTGTTCACACAATGCCTACAAGTCTAAATATGCATTTTCAGCCTTCTATCTCTTTTCGTTAAGGAGTTATTGCAAGGCATATGGAAAAAATGTCAACGCGGTTTTCTCTAAGGCGGAATAAGCTAGAGCCGATTTTTCAACGCTATCTTGTTCACACAATGCCTACAAGTCTAAATATGCATTTTCAGCCTTCTATCTCTTTTCGTTAAGGAGTTATTGCAAGGCATTTGGAAAAAATGTCAACGCGGTTTTCTCTAAGGCGGAATAAGCTAGAGCCGATTTTTCAACGCTATCTTGTTCACACAATGCCTACAAGTCTAAATATGCATTTTCAGCCTTCTATCTCTTTTCGTTAAGGAGTTATTGCAAGGCATTTGGAAAAAATGTCAACGCGGTTTTCTCTGAGGCGGAATAAGCTAGAGCCGATTTTTCAACGCTATCTTGTTCACACAATGCCTACAAGTCTAAATATGCATTTTCAGCCTTCTATCTCTTTTCGTTAAGGAGTTATTGCAAGGCATATGGAAAAAATGTCAACGCGGTTTTCTCTAAGGCGGAATAAGCTAGAGCCGATTTTTCAACGCTATCTTGTTCACACAATGCCTACAAGTCTAAATATGCATTTTCAGCCTTTTATCTCTTTTCGTTAAGGAGTTATTGCAAGGCATTTGGAAAAAATGTCAACGCGGTTTTCTCTAAGGCGGAATAAGCTAGAGCCGATTTTTCAACGCTATCTTGTTCACACAATGCCTACAAGTCTAAATATGCATTTTCAGCCTTCTAGCTCTTTTCGTTAAGGAGTTATTGCAAGGCATTTGGAAAAAATGTCAACGCGGTTTTCTCTAAGGCGGAATAAGCTAGAGCCGATTTTTCAACGCTATCTTGTTCACACAATGCCTACAAGTCTAAATATGCATTTTCAGCCTTCTATCTCTTTTCGTTAAGGAGTTATTGCAAGGCATTTGGAAAAAATGTCAACGCGGTTTTCTCTGAGGCGGAATAAGCTAGAGCCGATTTTTCAACGCTATCTTGTTCACACAATGCCTACAAGTCTAAATATGCATTTTCAGCCTTCTATCTCTTTTCGTTAAGGAGTTATTGCAAGGCATATGGAAAAAATGTCAACGCGGTTTTCTCTAAGGCGGAATAAGCTAGAGCCGATTTTTCAAAGCTATCTTGTTCACACAATGCCTACAAGTCTAAATATGCATTTTCAGCCTTCTAGCTCTTTTCGTTAAGGAGTTATTGCAAGGCATTTGGAAAAAATGTCAACGCGGTTTTCTCTAAGGCGGAATAAGCTAGAGCCGATTTTTCAACGCTATCTTGTTCACACAATGCCTACAAGTCTAAATATGCATTTTCAGCCTTCTATCTCTTTTCGTTAAGGAGTTATTGCAAGGCATTTGGAAAAAATGTCAACGCGGTTTTCTCTAAGGCGGAATAAGCTAGAGCCGATTTTTCAACGCTATCTTGTTCACACAATGCCTACAAGTCTAAATATGCATTTTCAGCCTTCTATCTCTTTTCGTTAAGGAGTTATTGCAAGGCATTTGGAAAAAATGTCAACGCGGTTTTCTCTATGGCGGAATAAGCTAGAGCCGATTTTTCAACGCTATCTTGTTCACACAATGCCTACAAGTCTAAATATGCATTTTCAGCCTTCTATCTCTTTTCGTTAAGGAGTTATTGCAAGGCATTTGGAAAAAATGTCAACGCGGTTTTCTCTAAGGCGGAATAAGCTGGAGCAGATTTTTCAACGCTATCTTGTTCACACAATGCCTACAAGTCTAAATATGCATTTTCAGCCTTCTAGCTCTTTTCGTTAAGGAGTTATTGCAAGGCATTTGGAAAAAATGTCAACGCGGTTTTCTCTAAGGCGGAATAAGCTGGAGCCGATTTTTCAACGCTATCTTGTTCACACAATGCCTACAAGTCTAAATATGCATTTTCAGCCTTCTATCTCTTTTCGTTAAGGAGTTATTGCAAGGCATTTGGAAAAAATGTCAACGCGGTTTTCTCTAAGGCGGAATAAGCTAGAGACGATTTTTCAACGCTATCTTGTTCCCACAATGCCTACAAGTCTAAATATGCATTTTCAGCCTTCTATCTCTTTTCGTTAAGGAGTTATTGCAAGGCATTTGGAAAAAATGTCAACGCGGTTTTCTCTAAGGCGGAATAAGCTGGAGCAGATTTTTCAACGCTATCTTGTTCACACAATGCCTACAAGTCTAAATATGCATTTTCAGCCTTCTAGCTCTTTTCGTTAAGGAGTTATTGCAAGGCATTTGGAAAAAATGTCAACGCGGTTTTCTCTAAGGCGGAATAAGCTAGAGCCGATTTTTCAACGCTATCTTGTTCACACAATGCCTACAAGTCTAAATATGCATTTTCAGCCTTCTATCTCTTTTCGTTAAGGAGTTATTGCAAGGCATTTGGAAAAAATGTCAACGCGGTTTTCTCTGAGGCGGAATAAGCTAGAGCCGATTTTTCAACGCTATCTTGTTCACACAATGCCTACAAGTCTAAATATGCATTTTCAGCCTTCTATCTCTTTTCGTTAAGGAGTTATTGCAAGGCATTTGGAAAAAATGTCAACGCGGTTTTCTCTGAGGCGGAATAAGCTAGAGCCGATTTTTCAACGCTATCTTGTTCACACAATGCCTACAAGTCTAAATATGCATTTTCAGCCTTCTATCTCTTTTCGTTAAGGAGTTATTGCAAGGCATATGGAAAAAATGTCAACGCGGTTTTCTCTAAGGCGGAATAAGCTAGAGCCGATTTTTCAACGCTATCTTGTTCACACAATGCCTACAAGTCTAAATATGCATTTTCAGCCTTTTATCTCTTTTCGTTAAGGAGTTATTGCAAGGCATTTGGAAAAAATGTCAACGCGGTTTTCTCTAAGGCGGAATAAGCTAGAGCCGATTTTTCAACGCTATCTTGTTCACACAATGCCTACAAGTCTAAATATGCATTTTCAGCCTTCTAGCTCTTTTCGTTAAGGAGTTATTGCAAGGCATTTGGAAAAAATGTCAACGCGGTTTTCTCTAAGGCGGAATAAGCTAGAGCCGATTTTTCAACGCTATCTTGTTCACACAATGCCTACAAGTCTAAATATGCATTTTCAGCCTTCTATCTCTTTTCGTTAAGGAGTTATTGCAAGGCATTTGGAAAAAATGTCAACGCGGTTTTCTCTGAGGCGGAATAAGCTAGAGCCGATTTTTCAACGCTATCTTGTTCACACAATGCCTACAAGTCTAAATATGCATTTTCAGCCTTCTATCTCTTTTCGTTAAGGAGTTATTGCAAGGCATATGGAAAAAATGTCAACGCGGTTTTCTCTAAGGCGGAATAAGCTAGAGCCGATTTTTCAAAGCTTTCTTGTTCACACAATGCCTACAAGTCTAAATATGCATTTTCAGCCTTCTATCTCTTTTCGTTAAGGAGTTATTGCAAGGCATTTGGAAAAAATGTCAACGCGGTTTTCTCTAAGGCGGAATAAGCTGGAGCAGATTTTTCAACGCTATCTTGTTCACACAATGCCTACAAGTCTAAATATGCATTTTCAGCCTTCTAGCTCTTTTCGTTAAGGAGTTATTGCAAGGCATTTGGAAAAAATGTCAACGCGGTTTTCTCTAAGGCGGAATAAGCTAGAGCCGATTTTTCAACGCTATCTTGTTCACACAATGCCTACAAGTCTAAATATGCATTTTCAGCCTTCTATCTCTTTTCGTTAAGGAGTTATTGCAAGGCATTTGGAAAAAATGTCAACGCGGTTTTCTCTAAGGCGGAATAAGCTAGAGCCGATTTTTCAACGCTATCTTGTTCACACAATGCCTACAAGTCTAAATATGCATTTTCAGCCTTCTATCTCTTTTCGTTAAGGAGTTATTGCAAGGCATTTGGAAAAAATGTCAACGCGGTTTTCTCTATGGCGGAATAAGCTAGAGCCGATTTTTCAACGCTATCTTGTTCACACAATGCCTACAAGTCTAAATATGCATTTTCAGCCTTCTATCTCTTTTCGTTAAGGAGTTATTGCAAGGCATTTGGAAAAAATGTCAACGCGGTTTTCTCTAAGGCGGAATAAGCTGGAGCAGATTTTTCAACGCTATCTTGTTCACACAATGCCTACAAGTCTAAATATGCATTTTCAGCCTTCTAGCTCTTTTCGTTAAGGAGTTATTGCAAGGCATTTGGAAAAAATGTCAACGCGGTTTTCTCTAAGGCGGAATAAGCTAGAGCCGATTTTTCAACGCTATCTTGTTCACACAATGCCTACAAGTCTAAATATGCATTTTCAGCCTTCTATCTCTTTTCGTTAAGGAGTTATTGCAAGGCATTTGGAAAAAATGTCAACGCGGTTTTCTCTAAGGCGGAATAAGCAAGAGCCGATTTTTCAACGCTATCTTGTTCACACAATGCCTACAAGTCTAAATATGCATTTTCAGCCTTCTATCTCTTTTCGTTAAGGAGTTATTGCAAGGCATTTGGAAAAAATGTCAACGCGGTTTTCTCTATGGCGGAATAAGCTAGAGCCGATTTTTCAACGCTATCTTGTTCACACAATGCCTACAAGTCTAAATATGCATTTTCAGCCTTCTATCTCTTTTCGTTAAGGAGTTATTGCAAGGCATTTGGAAAAAATGTCAACGCGGTTTTCTCTAAGGCGGAATAAGCTGGAGCAGATTTTTCAACGCTATCTTGTTCACACAATGCCTACAAGTCTAAATATGCATTTTCAGCCTTCTAGCTCTTTTCGTTAAGGAGTTATTGCAAGGCATTTGGAAAAAATGTCAACGCGGTTTTCTCTAAGGCGGAATAAGCTGGAGCCGATTTTTCAACGCTATCTTGTTCACACAATGCCTACAAGTCTAAATATGCATTTTCAGCCTTCTATCTCTTTTCGTTAAGGAGTTATTGCAAGGCATTTGGAAAAAATGTCAACGCGGTTTTCTCTAAGGCGGAATAAGCTAGAGACGATTTTTCAACGCTATCTTGTTCCCACAATGCCTACAAGTCTAAATATGCATTTTCAGCCTTCTATCTCTTTTCGTTAAGGAGTTATTGCAAGGCATTTGGAAAAAATGTCAACGCGGTTTTCTCTAAGGCGGAATAAGCTGGAGCAGATTTTTCAACGCTATCTTGTTCACACAATGCCTACAAGTCTAAATATGCATTTTCAGCCTTCTAGCTCTTTTCGTTAAGGAGTTATTGCAAGGCATTTGGAAAAAATGTCAACGCGGTTTTCTCTAAGGCGGAATAAGCTAGAGCCGATTTTTCAACGCTATCTTGTTCACACAATGCCTACAAGTCTAAATATGCATTTTCAGCCTTCTATCTCTTTTCGTTAAGGAGTTATTGCAAGGCATTTGGAAAAAATGTCAACGCGGTTTTCTCTGAGGCGGAATAAGCTAGAGCCGATTTTTCAACGCTATCTTGTTCACACAATGCCTACAAGTCTAAATATGCATTTTCAGCCTTCTATCTCTTTTCGTTAAGGAGTTATTGCAAGGCATTTGGAAAAAATGTCAACGCGGTTTTCTCTAAGGCGGAATAAGCTGGAGCAGATTTTTCAACGCTATCTTGTTCACACAATGCCTACAAGTCTAAATATGCATTTTCAGCCTTCTAGCTCTTTTCGTTAAGGAGTTATTGCAAGGCATTTGGAAAAAATGTCAACGCGGTTTTCTCTAAGGCGGAATAAGCTGGAGCAGATTTTTCAACGCTATCTTGTTCACACAATGCCTACAAGTCTAAATATGCATTTTCAGCCTTCTAGCTCTTTTCGTTAAGGAGTTATTGCAAGGCATTTGGAAAAAATGTCAACGCGGTTTTCTCTAAGGCGGAATAAGCTAGAGCCGATTTTTCAACGCTATCTTGTTCACACAATGCCTACAAGTCTAAATATGCATTTTCAGCCTTTTATCTCTTTTCGTTAAGGAGTTATTGCAAGGCATTTGGAAAAAATGTCAACGCGGTTTTCTCTGAGGCTGAATAAGCTAGAGCCGATTTTTCAACGCTATCTTGTTCACACAATTCCTACAAGTCTAAATATGCATTTTCAGCCTTCTATCTCTTTTCGTTAAGGAGTTATTGCAAGGCATTTGGAAAAAATGTCAACGCGGTTTTCTCTAAGGCGGAATAAGCTGGAGCAGATTTTTCAACGCTATCTTGTTCACACAATGCCTACAAGTCTAAATATGCATTTTCAGCCTTCTATCTCTTTTCGTTAAGGAGTTATTGCAAGGCATTTGGAAAAAATGTCAACGCGGTTTTCTCTAAGGCGGAATAAGCTGGAGCAGATTTTTCAACGCTATCTTGTTCACACAATGCCTACAAGTCTAAATATGCATTTTCAGCCTTCTAGCTCTTTTCGTTAAGGAGTTATTGCAAGGCATTTGGAAAAAATGTCAACGCGGTTTTCTCTGAGGCGGAATAAGCTAGAGCCGATTTTTCAACGCTATCTTGTTCACACAATGCCTACAAGTCTAAATATGCATTTTCAGCCTTCTATCTCTTTTCGTTAAGGAGTTATTGCAAGGCATATGGAAAAAATGTCAACGCGGTTTTCTCTAAGGCGGAATAAGCTAGAGCCGACTTTTCAACGCTATCTTGTTCACACAATGCCTACAAGTCTAAATATGCATTTTCAGCCTTCTATCTCTTTTCGTTAAGGAGTTATTGCAAGGCATTTGGAAAAAATGTCAACGCGGTTTTCTCTAAGGCGGAATAAGCTAGAGCCGATTTTTCAACGCTATCTTGTTCACACAATGCCTACAAGTCTAAATATGCATTTTCAGCCTTCTATCTCTTTTCGTTAAGGAGTTATTGCAAGGCATTTGGAAAAAATGTCAACGCGGTTTTCTCTGAGGCGGAATAAGCTAGAGCCGATTTTTCAACGCTATCTTGTTCACACAATGCCTACAAGTCTAAATATGCATTTTCAGCCTTCTATCTCTTTTCGTTAAGGAGTTATTGCAAGGCATATGGAAAAAATGTCAACGCGGTTTTCTCTAAGGCGGAATAAGCTAGAGCCGATTTTTCAACGCTATCTTGTTCACACAATGCCTACAAGTCTAAATATGCATTTTCAGCCTTTTATCTCTTTTCGTTAAGGAGTTATTGCAAGGCATTTGGAAAAAATGTCAACGCGGTTTTCTCTATGGCGGAATAAGCTAGAGCCGATTTTTCAACGCTATCTTGTTCACACAATGCCTACAAGTCTAAATATGCATTTTCAGCCTTCTAGCTCTTTTCGTTAAGGAGTTATTGCAAGGCATTTGGAAAAAATGTCAACGCGGTTTTCTCTAAGGCGGAATAAGCTAGAGCCGATTTTTCAACGCTATCTTGTTCACACAATGCCTACAAGTCTAAATATGCATTTTCAGCCTTCTATCTCTTTTCGTTAAGGAGTTATTGCAAGGCATTTGGAAAAAATGTCAACGCGGTTTTCTCTGAGGCGGAATAAGCTAGAGCCGATTTTTCAACGCTATCTTGTTCACACAATGCCTACAAGTCTAAATATGCATTTTCAGCCTTCTATCTCTTTTCGTTAAGGAGTTATTGCAAGGCATATGGAAAAAATGTCAACGCGGTTTTCTCTAAGGCGGAATAAGCTAGAGCCGATTTTTCAAAGCTATCTTGTTCACACAATGCCTACAAGTCTAAATATGCATTTTCAGCCTTCTATCTCTTTTCGTTAAGGAGTTATTGCAAGGCATTTGGAAAAAATGTCAACGCGGTTTTCTCTAAGGCGGAATAAGCTGGAGCAGATTTTTCAACGCTATCTTGTTCACACAATGCCTACAAGTCTAAATATGCATTTTCAGCCTTCTAGCTCTTTTCGTTAAGGAGTTATTGCAAGGCATTTGGAAAAAATGTCAACGCGGTTTTCTCTAAGGCGGAATAAGCTAGAGCCGATTTTTCAACGCTATCTTGTTCACACAATGCCTACAAGTCTAAATATGCATTTTCAACCTTCTATCTCTTTTCGTTAAGGAGTTATTGCAAGGCATTTGGAAAAAATGTCAACGCGGTTTTCTCTAAGGCGGAATAAGCTAGAGCCGATTTTTCAACGCTATCTTGTTCACACAATGCCTACAAGTCTAAATATGCATTTTCAGCCTTCTATCTCTTTTCGTTAAGGAGTTATTGCAAGGCATTTGGAAAAAATGTCAACGCGGTTTTCTCTATGGCGGAATAAGCTAGAGCCGATTTTTCAACGCTATCTTGTTCACACAATGCCTACAAGTCTAAATATGCATTTTCAGCCTTCTATCTCTTTTCGTTAAGGAGTTATTGCAAGGCATTTGGAAAAAATGTCAACGCGGTTTTCTCTAAGGCGGAATAAGCTGGAGCAGATTTTTCAACGCTATCTTGTTCACACAATGCCTACAAGTCTAAATATGCATTTTCAGCCTTCTAGCTCTTTTCGTTAAGGAGTTATTGCAAGGCATTTGGAAAAAATGTCAACGCGGTTTTCTCTAAGGCGGAATAAGCTGGAGCCGATTTTTCAACGCTATCTTGTTCACACAATGCCTACAAGTCTAAATATGCATTTTCAGCCTTCTATCTCTTTTCGTTAAGGAGTTATTGCAAGGCATTTGGAAAAAATGTCAACGCGGTTTTCTCTAAGGCGGAATAAGCTAGAGACGATTTTTCAACGCTATCTTGTTCCCACAATGCCTACAAGTCTAAATATGCATTTTCAGCCTTCTATCTCTTTTCGTTAAGGAGTTATTGCAAGGCATTTGGAAAAAATGTCAACGCGGTTTTCTCTAAGGCGGAATAAGCTGGAGCAGATTTTTCAACGCTATCTTGTTCACACAATGCCTACAAGTCTAAATATGCATTTTCAGCCTTCTAGCTCTTTTCGTTAAGGAGTTATTGCAAGGCATTTGGAAAAAATGTCAACGCGGTTTTCTCTAAGGCGGAATAAGCTAGAGCCGATTTTTCAACGCTATCTTGTTCACACAATGCCTACAAGTCTAAATATGCATTTTCAGCCTTCTATCTCTTTTCGTTAAGGAGTTATTGCAAGGCATTTGGAAAAAATGTCAACGCGGTTTTCTCTATGGCGGAATAAGCTAGAGCCGATTTTTCAACGCTATCTTGTTCACACAATGCCTACAAGTCTAAATATGCATTTTCAGCCTTCTATCTCTTTTCGTTAAGGAGTTATTGCAAGGCATTTGGAAAAAATGTCAACGCGGTTTTCTCTAAGGCGGAATAAGCTAGAGCCGATTTTTCAACGCTATCTTGTTCACACAATGCCTACAAGTCTAAATATGCATTTTCAGCCTTCTAGCTCTTTTCGTTAAGGAGTTATTGCAAGGCATTTGGAAAAAATGTCAACGCGGTTTTCTCTAAGGCGGAATAAGCTGGAGCCGATTTTTCAACGCTATCTTGTTCACACAATGCCTACAAGTCTAAATTTGCATTTTCAGCCTTCTATCTCTTTTCGTTAAGGAGTTATTGCAAGGCATTTGGAAAAAATGTCAACGCGGTTTTCTCTAAGGCGGAATAAGCTAGAGACGATTTTTCAACGCTATCTTGTTCCCACAATGCCTACAAGTCTAAATATGCATTTTCAGCCTTCTATCTCTTTTCGTTAAGGAGTTATTGCAAGGCATTTGGAAAAAATGTCAACGCGGTTTTCTCTAAGGCGGAATAAGCTGGAGCAGATTTTTCAACGCTATCTTGTTCACACAATGCCTACAAGTCTAAATATGCATTTTCAGCCTTCTAGCTCTTTTCGTTAAGGAGTTATTGCAAGGCATTTGGAAAAAATGTCAACGCGGTTTTCTCTAAGGCGGAATAAGCTAGAGCCGATTTTTCAACGCTATCTTGTTCACACAATGCCTACAAGTCTAAATATGCATTTTCAGCCTTCTATCTCTTTTCGTTAAGGAGTTATTGCAAGGCATTTGGAAAAAATGTCAACGCGGTTTTCTCTAAGGCGGAATAAGCTAGAGCCGATTTTTCAACGCTATCTTGTTCACACAATGCCTACAAGTCTAAATATGCATTTTCAGCCTTCTATCTCTTTTCGTTAAGGAGTTATTGCAAGGCATTTGGAAAAAATGTCAACGCGGTTTTCTCTATGGCGGAATAAGCTAGAGCCGATTTTTCAACGCTATCTTGTTCACACAATGCCTACAAGTCTAAATATGCATTTTCAGCCTTCTATCTCTTTTCGTTAAGGAGTTATTGCAAGGCATTTGGAAAAAATGTCAACGCGGTTTTCTCTAAGGCGGAATAAGCTAGAGCCGATTTTTCAACGCTATCTTGTTCACACAATGCCTACAAGTCTAAATATGCATTTTCAGCCTTCTATCTCTTTTCGTTAAGGAGTTATTGCAAGGCATTTGGAAAAAATGTCAACGCGGTTTTCTCTGAGGCGGAATAAGCTAGAGCCGATTTTTCAACGCTATCTTGTTCACACAATGCCTACAAGTCTAAATATGCATTTTCAGCCTTCTATCTCTTTTCGTTAAGGAGTTATTGCAAGGCATTTGGAAAAAATGTCAACGCGGTTTTCTCTAAGGCGGAATAAGCTGGAGCAGATTTTTCAACGCTATCTTGTTCACACAATGCCTACAAGTCTAAATATGCATTTTCAGCCTTCTATCTCTTTTCGTTGAGTTATTGCAAGGCATTTGGAAAAAATGTCAACGCGGTTTTCTCTATGGCGGAATAAGCTAGAGCCGATTTTTCAACGCTATCTTGTTCACACAATGCCTACAAGTCTAAATATGCATTTTCAGCCTTCTATCTCTTTTCGTTAAGGAGTTATTGCAAGGCATTTGGAAAAAATGTCAACGCGGTTTTCTCTAAGGCGGAATAAGCTAGAGCCGATTTTTCAACGCTATCTTGTTCACACAATGCCTACAAGTCTAAATATGCATTTTCAGCCTTCTATCTCTTTTCGTTAAGGAGTTATTGCAAGGCATTTGGAAAAAATGTCAACGCGGTTTTCTCTAAGGCGGAATAAGCTGGAGCAGATTTTTCAACGCTATCTTGTTCACACAATGCCTACAAGTCTAAATATGCATTTTCAGCCTTCTAGCTCTTTTCGTTAAGGAGTTATTGCAAGGCATTTGGAAAAAATGTCAACGCGGTTTTCTCTAAGGCGGAATAAGCTGGAGCAGATTTTTCAACGCTATCTTGTTCACACAATGCCTACAAGTCTAAATATGCATTTTCAGCCTTCTAGCTCTTTTCGTTAAGGAGTTATTGCAAGGCATTTGGAAAAAATGTCAACGCGGTTTTCTCTAAGGCGGAATAAGCTAGAGCCGATTTTTCAACGCTATCTTGTTCACACAATGCCTACAAGTCTAAATATGCATTTTCAGCCTTCTATCTCTTTTCGTTAAGGAGTTATTGCAAGGCATTTGGAAAAAATGTCAACGCGGTTTTCTCTAAGGCGGAATAAGCTAGAGCCGATTTTTCAACGCTATCTTGTTCACACAATGCCTACAAGTCTAAATATGCATTTTCAGCCTTCTATCTCTTTTCGTTAAGGAGTTATTGCAAGGCATTTGGAAAAAATGTCAACGCGGTTTTCTCTAAGGCGGAATAAGCTAGAGCCGATTTTTCAACGCTATCTTGTTCACACAATGCCTACAAGTCTAAATATGCATTTTCAGCCTTCTAGCTCTTTTCGTTAAGGAGTTATTGCAAGGCATTTGGAAAAAATGTCAACGCGGTTTTCTCTATGGCGGAATAAGCTAGAGCCGATTTTTCAACGCTATCTTGTTCACACAATGCCTACAAGTCTAAATATGCATTTTCAGCCTTCTATCTCTTTTCGTTAAGGAGTTATTGCAAGGCATTTGGAAAAAATGTCAACGCGGTTTTCTCTAAGGCGGAATAAGCTAGAGCCGATTTTCAACGCTATCTTGTTCACACAATGCCTACAAGTCTAAATATGCATTTTCAGCCTTCTATCTCTTTTCGTTAAGGAGTTATTGCAAGGCATTTGGAAAAAATGTCAACGCGGTTTTCTCTGAGGCGGAATAAGCTAGAGCCGATTTTTCAACGCTATCTTGTTCACACAATGCCTACAAGTCTAAATATGCATTTTCAGCCTTCTATCTCTTTTCGTTAAGGAGTTATTGCAAGGCATTTGGAAAAAATGTCAACGCGGTTTTCTCTAAGGCGGAATAAGCTGGAGCAGATTTTTCAACGCTATCTTGTTCACACAATGCCTACAAGTCTAAATATGCATTTTCAGCCTTCTATCTCTTTTCGTTAAGGAGTTATTGCAAGGCATTTGGAAAAAATGTCAACGCGGTTTTCTCTATGGCGGAATAAGCTAGAGCCGATTTTTCAACGCTATCTTGTTCACACAATGCCTACAAGTCTAAATATGCATTTTCAGCCTTCTATCTCTTTTCGTTAAGGAGTTATTGCAAGGCATTTGGAAAAAATGTCAACGCGGTTTTCTCTAAGGCGGAATAAGCTAGAGCCGATTTTTCAACGCTATCTTGTTCACACAATGCCTACAAGTCTAAATATGCATTTTCAGCCTTCTATCTCTTTTCGTTAAGGAGTTATTGCAAGGCATTTGGAAAAAATGTCAACGCGGTTTTCTCTAAGGCGGAATAAGCTGGAGCAGATTTTTCAACGCTATCTTGTTCACACAATGCCTACAAGTCTAAATATGCATTTTCAGCCTTCTAGCTCTTTTCGTTAAGGAGTTATTGCAAGGCATTTGGAAAAAATGTCAACGCGGTTTTCTCTAAGGCGGAATAAGCTGGAGCAGATTTTTCAACGCTATCTTGTTCACACAATGCCTACAAGTCTAAATATGCATTTTCAGCCTTCTAGCTCTTTTCGTTAAGGAGTTATTGCAAGGCATTTGGAAAAAATGTCAACGCGGTTTTCTCTAAGGCGGAATAAGCTAGAGCCGATTTTTCAACGCTATCTTGTTCACACAATGCCTACAAGTCTAAATATGCATTTTCAGCCTTTTATCTCTTTTCGTTAAGGAGTTATTGCAAGGCATTTGGAAAAAATGTCAACGCGGTTTTCTCTGAGGCTGAATAAGCTAGAGCCGATTTTTCAACGCTATCTTGTTCACACAATTCCTACAAGTCTAAATATGCATTTTCAGCCTTCTATCTCTTTTCGTTAAGGAGTTATTGCAAGGCATTTGGAAAAAATGTCAACGCGGTTTTCTCTAAGGCGGAATAAGCTGGAGCAGATTTTTCAACGCTATCTTGTTCACACAATGCCTACAAGTCTAAATATGCATTTTCAGCCTTCTATCTCTTTTCGTTAAGGAGTTATTGCAAGGCATTTGGAAAAAATGTCAACGCGGTTTTCTCTGAGGCTGAATAAGCTAGAGCCGATTTTTCAACGCTATCTTGTTCACACAATTCCTACAAGTCTAAATATGCATTTTCAGCCTTCTAGCTCTTTTCGTTAAGGAGTTATTGCAAGGCATTTGGAAAAAATGTCAACGCGGTTTTCTCTAAGGCGGAATAAGCTGGAGCAGATTTTTCAACGCTATCTTGTTCACACAATGCCTACAAGTCTAAATATGCATTTTCAGCCTTCTATCTCTTTTCGTTAAGGAGTTATTGCAAGGCATTTGGAAAAAATGTCAACGCGGTTTTCTCTAAGGCGGAATAAGCTGGAGCAGATTTTTCAACGCTATCTTGTTCACACAATGCCTACAAGTCTAAATATGCATTTTCAGCCTTCTAGCTCTTTTCGTTAAGGAGTTATTGCAAGGCATTTGGAAAAAATGTCAACGCGGTTTTCTCTGAGGCGGAATAAGCTAGAGCCGATTTTTCAACGCTATCTTGTTCACACAATGCCTACAAGTCTAAATATGCATTTTCAGCCTTCTATCTCTTTTCGTTAAGGAGTTATTGCAAGGCATATGGAAAAAATGTCAACGCGGTTTTCTCTAAGGCGGAATAAGCTAGAGCCGATTTTTCAACGCTATCTTGTTCACACAATGCCTACAAGTCTACATATGCATTTTCAGCCTTCTATCTCTTTTCGTTAAGGAGTTATTGCAAGGCATTTGGAAAAAATGTCAACGCGGTTTTCTCTAAGGCGGAATAAGCTAGAGCCGATTTTTCAACGCTATCTTGTTCACACAATGCCTACAAGTCTAAATATGCATTTTCAGCCTTCTATCTCTTTTCGTTAAGGAGTTATTGCAAGGCATTTGGAAAAAATGTCAACGCGGTTTTCTCTGAGGCGGAATAAGCTAGAGCCGATTTTTCAACGCTATCTTGTTCACACAATGCCTACAAGTCTAAATATGCATTTTCAGCCTTCTATCTCTTTTCGTTAAGGAGTTATTGCAAGGCATATGGAAAAAATGTCAACGCGGTTTTCTCTAAGGCGGAATAAGCTAGAGCCGATTTTTCAACGCTATCTTGTTCACACAATGCCTACAAGTCTAAATATGCATTTTCAGCCTTTTATCTCTTTTCGTTAAGGAGTTATTGCAAGGCATTTGGAAAAAATGTCAACGCGGTTTTCTCTAAGGCGGAATAAGCTAGAGCCGATTTTTCAACGCTATCTTGTTCACACAATGCCTACAAGTCTAAATATGCATTTTCAGCCTTCTAGCTCTTTTCGTTAAGGAGTTATTGCAAGGCATTTGGAAAAAATGTCAACGCGGTTTTCTCTAAGGCGGAATAAGCTAGAGCCGATTTTTCAACGCTATCTTGTTCACACAATGCCTACAAGTCTAAATATGCATTTTCAGCCTTCTATCTCTTTTCGTTAAGGAGTTATTGCAAGGCATTTGGAAAAAATGTCAACGCGGTTTTCTCTGAGGCGGAATAAGCTAGAGCCGATTTTTCAACGCTATCTTGTTCACACAATGCCTACAAGTCTAAATATGCATTTTCAGCCTTCTATCTCTTTTCGTTAAGGAGTTATTGCAAGGCATATGGAAAAAATGTCAACGCGGTTTTCTCTAAGGCGGAATAAGCTAGAGCCGATTTTTCAAAGCTATCTTGTTCACACAATGCCTACAAGTCTAAATATGCATTTTCAGCCTTCTATCTCTTTTCGTTAAGGAGTTATTGCAAGGCATTTGGAAAAAATGTCAACGCGGTTTTCTCTAAGGCGGAATAAGCTGGAGCAGATTTTTCAACGCTATCTTGTTCACACAATGCCTACAAGTCTAAATATGCATTTTCAGCCTTCTAGCTCTTTTCGTTAAGGAGTTATTGCAAGGCATTTGGAAAAAATGTCAACGCGGTTTTCTCTAAGGCGGAATAAGCTAGAGCCGATTTTTCAACGCTATCTTGTTCACACAATGCCTACAAGTCTAAATATGCATTTTCAGCCTTCTATCTCTTTTCGTTAAGGAGTTATTGCAAGGCATTTGGAAAAAATGTCAACGCGGTTTTCTCTAAGGCGGAATAAGCTAGAGCCGATTTTCAACGCTATCTTGTTCACACAATGCCTACAAGTCTAAATATGCATTTTCAGCCTTCTATCTCTTTTCGTTAAGGAGTTATTGCAAGGCATTTGGAAAAAATGTCAACGCGGTTTTCTCTGAGGCGGAATAAGCTAGAGCCGATTTTTCAACGCTATCTTGTTCACACAATGCCTACAAGTCTAAATATGCATTTTCAGCCTTCTATCTCTTTTCGTTAAGGAGTTATTGCAAGGCATTTGGAAAAAATGTCAACGCGGTTTTCTCTAAGGCGGAATAAGCTGGAGCAGATTTTTCAACGCTATCTTGTTCACACAATGCCTACAAGTCTAAATATGCATTTTCAGCCTTCTATCTCTTTTCGTTAAGGAGTTATTGCAAGGCATTTGGAAAAAATGTCAACGCGGTTTTCTCTATGGCGGAATAAGCTAGAGCCGATTTTTCAACGCTATCTTGTTCACACAATGCCTACAAGTCTAAATATGCATTTTCAGCCTTCTATCTCTTTTCGTTAAGGAGTTATTGCAAGGCATTTGGAAAAAATGTCAACGCGGTTTTCTCTAAGGCGGAATAAGCTAGAGCCGATTTTTCAACGCTATCTTGTTCACACAATGCCTACAAGTCTAAATATGCATTTTCAGCCTTCTATCTCTTTTCGTTAAGGAGTTATTGCAAGGCATTTGGAAAAAATGTCAACGCGGTTTTCTCTAAGGCGGAATAAGCTGGAGCAGATTTTTCAACGCTATCTTGTTCACACAATGCCTACAAGTCTAAATATGCATTTTCAGCCTTCTAGCTCTTTTCGTTAAGGAGTTATTGCAAGGCATTTGGAAAAAATGTCAACGCGGTTTTCTCTAAGGCGGAATAAGCTGGAGCAGATTTTTCAACGCTATCTTGTTCACACAATGCCTACAAGTCTAAATATGCATTTTCAGCCTTCTAGCTCTTTTCGTTAAGGAGTTATTGCAAGGCATTTGGAAAAAATGTCAACGCGGTTTTCTCTAAGGCGGAATAAGCTAGAGCCGATTTTTCAACGCTATCTTGTTCACACAATGCCTACAAGTCTAAATATGCATTTTCAGCCTTTTATCTCTTTTCGTTAAGGAGTTATTGCAAGGCATTTGGAAAAAATGTCAACGCGGTTTTCTCTGAGGCTGAATAAGCTAGAGCCGATTTTTCAACGCTATCTTGTTCACACAATTCCTACAAGTCTAAATATGCATTTTCAGCCTTCTATCTCTTTTCGTTAAGGAGTTATTGCAAGGCATTTGGAAAAAATGTCAACGCGGTTTTCTCTAAGGCGGAATAAGCTGGAGCAGATTTTTCAACGCTATCTTGTTCACACAATGCCTACAAGTCTAAATATGCATTTTCAGCCTTCTATCTCTTTTCGTTAAGGAGTTATTGCAAGGCATTTGGAAAAAATGTCAACGCGGTTTTCTCTAAGGCGGAATAAGCTGGAGCAGATTTTTCAACGCTATCTTGTTCACACAATGCCTACAAGTCTAAATATGCATTTTCAGCCTTCTAGCTCTTTTCGTTAAGGAGTTATTGCAAGGCATTTGGAAAAAATGTCAACGCGGTTTTCTCTGAGGCGGAATAAGCTAGAGCCGATTTTTCAACGCTATCTTGTTCACACAATGCCTACAAGTCTAAATATGCATTTTCAGCCTTCTATCTCTTTTCGTTAAGGAGTTATTGCAAGGCATATGGAAAAAATGTCAACGCGGTTTTCTCTAAGGCGGAATAAGCTAGAGCCGATTTTTCAACGCTATCTTGTTCACACAATGCCTACAAGTCTAAATATGCATTTTCAGCCTTCTATCTCTTTTCGTTAAGGAGTTATTGCAAGGCATTTGGAAAAAATGTCAACGCGGTTTTCTCTAAGGCGGAATAAGCTAGAGCCGATTTTTCAACGCTATCTTGTTCACACAATGCCTACAAGTCTAAATATGCATTTTCAGCCTTCTATCTCTTTTCGTTAAGGAGTTATTGCAAGGCATTTGGAAAAAATGTCAACGCGGTTTTCTCTAAGGCGGAATAAGCTAGAGCCGATTTTTCAACGCTATCTTGTTCACACAATGCCTACAAGTCTAAATATGCATTTTCAGCCTTCTATCTCTTTTCGTTAAGGAGTTATTGCAAGGCATTTGGAAAAAATGTCAACGCGGTTTTCTCTATGGCGGAATAAGCTAGAGCCGATTTTTCAACGCTATCTTGTTCACACAATGCCTACAAGTCTAAATATGCATTTTCAGCCTTCTATCTCTTTTCGTTAAGGAGTTATTGCAAGGCATTTGGAAAAAATGTCAACGCGGTTTTCTCTAAGGCGGAATAAGCTGGAGCAGATTTTTCAACGCTATCTTGTTCACACAATGCCTACAAGTCTAAATATGCATTTTCAGCCTTCTAGCTCTTTTCGTTAAGGAGTTATTGCAAGGCATTTGGAAAAAATGTCAACGCGGTTTTCTCTAAGGCGGAATAAGCTAGAGCCGATTTTTCAACGCTATCTTGTTCACACAATGCCTACAAGTCTAAATATGCATTTTCAGCCTTCTATCTCTTTTCGTTAAGGAGTTATTGCAAGGCATTTGGAAAAAATGTCAACGCGGTTTTCTCTAAGGCGGAATAAGCTAGAGCCGATTTTTCAACGCTATCTTGTTCACACAATGCCTACAAGTCTAAATATGCATTTTCAGCCTTCTATCTCTTTTCGTTAAGGAGTTATTGCAAGGCATTTGGAAAAAATGTCAACGCGGTTTTCTCTAAGGCGGAATAAGCTAGAGCCGATTTTTCAACGCTATCTTGTTCACACAATGCCTACAAGTCTAAATATGCATTTTCAGCCTTCTATCTCTTTTCGTTAAGGAGTTATTGCAAGGCATTTGGAAAAAATGTCAACGCGGTTTTCTCTATGGCGGAATAAGCTAGAGCCGATTTTTCAACGCTATCTTGTTCACACAATGCCTACAAGTCTAAATATGCATTTTCAGCCTTCTATCTCTTTTCGTTAAGGAGTTATTGCAAGGCATTTGGAAAAAATGTCAACGCGGTTTTCTCTAAGGCGGAATAAGCTGGAGCAGATTTTTCAACGCTATCTTGTTCACACAATGCCTACAAGTCTAAATATGCATTTTCAGCCTTCTAGCTCTTTTCGTTAAGGAGTTATTGCAAGGCATTTGGAAAAAATGTCAACGCGGTTTTCTCTAAGGCGGAATAAGCTAGAGCCGATTTTTCAACGCTATCTTGTTCACACAATGCCTACAAGTCTAAATATGCATTTTCAGCCTTCTATCTCTTTTCGTTAAGGAGTTATTGCAAGGCATTTGGAAAAAATGTCAACGCGGTTTTCTCTGAGGCGGAATAAGCTAGAGCCGATTTTTCAACGCTATCTTGTTCACACAATGCCTACAAGTCTAAATATGCATTTTCAGCCTTCTATCTCTTTTCGTTAAGGAGTTATTGCAAGGCATTTGGAAAAAATGTCAACGCGGTTTTCTCTAAGGCGGAATAAGCTGGAGCAGATTTTTCAACGCTATCTTGTTCACACAATGCCTACAAGTCTAAATATGCATTTTCAGCCTTCTATCTCTTTTCATTAAGGAGTTATTGCAAGGCATTTGGAAAAAATGTCAACGCGGTTTTCTCTAAGGCGGAATAAGCTGGAGCAGATTTTTCAACGCTATCTTGTTCACACAATGCCTACAAGTCTAAATATGCATTTTCAGCCTTCTAGCTCTTTTCGTTAAGGAGTTATTGCAAGGCATTTGGAAAAAATGTCAACGCGGTTTTCTCTGAGGCGGAATAAGCTAGAGCCGATTTTTCAACGCTATCTTGTTCACACAATGCCTACAAGTCTAAATATGCATTTTCAGCCTTCTATCTCTTTTCGTTAAGGAGTTATTGCAAGGCATTTGGAAAAAATGTCAACGCGGTTTTCTCTAAGGCGGAATAAGCTGGAGCAGATTTTTCAACGCTATCTTGTTCACACAATGCCTACAAGTCTAAATATGCATTTTCAGCCTTCTAGCTCTTTTCGTTAAGGAGTTATTGCAAGGCATTTGGAAAAAATGTCAACGCGGTTTTCTCTAAGGCGGAATAAGCTAGAGCCGATTTTTCAACGCTATCTTGTTCACACAATGCCTACAAGTCTAAATATGCATTTTCAGCCTTCTATCTCTTTTCGTTAAGGAGTTATTGCAAGGCATTTGGAAAAAATGTCAACGCGGTTTTCTCTAAGGCGGAATAAGCTAGAGCCGATTTTTCAACGCTATCTTGTTCACACAATGCCTACAAGTCTAAATATGCATTTTCAGCCTTCTATCTCTTTTCGTTAAGGAGTTATTGCAAGGCATTTGGAAAAAATGTCAACGCTGTTTTCTCTAAGGCGGAATAAGCTGGAGCAGATTTTTCAACGCTATCTTGTTCACACAATGCCTACAAGTCTAAATATGCATTTTCAGCCTTCTAGCTCTTTTCGTTAAGGAGTTATTGCAAGGCATTTGGAAAAAATGTCAACGCGGTTTTCTCTAAGGCGGAATAAGCTGGAGCAGATTTTTCAACGCTATCTTGTTCACACAATGCCTACAAGTCTAAATATGCATTTTCAGCCTTCTAGCTCTTTTCGTTAAGGAGTTATTGCAAGGCATTTGGAAAAAATGTCAACGCGGTTTTCTCTAAGGCGGAATAAGCTAGAGCCGATTTTTCAACGCTATCTTGTTCACACAATGCCTACAAGTCTAAATATGCATTTTCAGCCTTCTAGCTCTTTTCGTTAAGGAGTTATTGCAAGGCATTTGGAAAAAATGTCAACGCGGTTTTCTCTAAGGCGGAATAAGCTAGAGCCGATTTTTCAACGCTATCTTGTTCACACAATGCCTACAAGTCTAAATATGCATTTTCAGCCTTCTATCTCTTTTCGTTAAGGAGTTATTGCAAGGCATTTGGAAAAAATGTCAACGCGGTTTTCTCTGAGGCGGAATAAGCTAGAGCCGATTTTTCAAAGCTATCTTGTTCACACAATGCCTACAAGTCTAAATATGCATTTTCAGCCTTCTATCTCTTTTCGTTAAGGAGTTATTGCAAGGCATTTGGAAAAAATGTCAACGCGGTTTTCTCTAAGGCGGAATAAGCTAGAGCCGATTTTTCAACGCTATCTTGTTCACACAATGCCTACAAGTCTAAATATGCATTTTCAGCCTTCTATCTCTTTTCGTTAAGGAGTTATTGCAAGGCATTTGGAAAAAATGTCAACGCGGTTTTCTCTAAGGCGGAATAAGCTAGAGCCGATTTTTCAACGCTATCTTGTTCACACAATGCCTACAAGTCTAAATATGCATTTTCAGCCTTCTATCTCTTTTCGTTAAGGAGTTATTGCAAGGCATTTGGAAAAAATGTCAACGCGGTTTTCTCTAAGGCGGAATAAGCTGGAGCAGATTTTTCAACGCTATCTTGTTCACACAATGCCTACAAGTCTAAATATGCATTTTCAGCCTTCTAGCTCTTTTCGTTAAGGAGTTATTGCAAGGCATTTGGAAAAAATGTCAACGCGGTTTTCTCTGAGGCGGAATAAGCTAGAGCCGATTTTTCAACGCTATCTTGTTCACACAATGCCTACAAGTCTAAATATGCATTTTCAGCCTTCTATCTCTTTTCGTTAAGGAGTTATTGCAAGGCATATGGAAAAAATGTCAACGCGGTTTTCTCTAAGGCGGAATAAGCTAGAGCCGATTTTTCAACGCTATCTTGTTCACACAATGCCTACAAGTCTACATATGCATTTTCAGCCTTCTATCTCTTTTCGTTAAGGAGTTATTGCAAGGCATTTGGAAAAAATGTCAACGCGGTTTTCTCTAAGGCGGAATAAGCTAGAGCCGATTTTTCAACGCTATCTTGTTCACACAATGCCTACAAGTCTAAATATGCATTTTCAGCCTTCTATCTCTTTTCGTTAAGGAGTTATTGCAAGGCATTTGGAAAAAATGTCAACGCGGTTTTCTCTGAGGCGGAATAAGCTAGAGCCGATTTTTCAACGCTATCTTGTTCACACAATGCCTACAAGTCTAAATATGCATTTTCAGCCTTCTATCTCTTTTCGTTAAGGAGTTATTGCAAGGCATATGGAAAAAATGTCAACGCGGTTTTCTCTAAGGCGGAATAAGCTAGAGCCGATTTTTCAACGCTATCTTGTTCACACAATGCCTACAAGTCTAAATATGCATTTTCAGCCTTTTATCTCTTTTCGTTAAGGAGTTATTGCAAGGCATTTGGAAAAAATGTCAACGCGGTTTTCTCTAAGGCGGAATAAGCTAGAGCCGATTTTTCAACGCTATCTTGTTCACACAATGCCTACAAGTCTAAATATGCATTTTCAGCCTTCTAGCTCTTTTCGTTAAGGAGTTATTGCAAGGCATTTGGAAAAAATGTCAACGCGGTTTTCTCTAAGGCGGAATAAGCTAGAGCCGATTTTTCAACGCTATCTTGTTCACACAATGCCTACAAGTCTAAATATGCATTTTCAGCCTTCTATCTCTTTTCGTTAAGGAGTTATTGCAAGGCATTTGGAAAAAATGTCAACGCGGTTTTCTCTGAGGCGGAATAAGCTAGAGCCGATTTTTCAACGCTATCTTGTTCACACAATGCCTACAAGTCTAAATATGCATTTTCAGCCTTCTATCTCTTTTCGTTAAGGAGTTATTGCAAGGCATATGGAAAAAATGTCAACGCGGTTTTCTCTAAGGCGGAATAAGCTAGAGCCGATTTTTCAAAGCTATCTTGTTCACACAATGCCTACAAGTCTAAATATGCATTTTCAGCCTTCTATCTCTTTTCGTTAAGGAGTTATTGCAAGGCATTTGGAAAAAATGTCAACGCGGTTTTCTCTAAGGCGGAATAAGCTGGAGCAGATTTTTCAACGCTATCTTGTTCACACAATGCCTACAAGTCTAAATATGCATTTTCAGCCTTCTAGCTCTTTTCGTTAAGGAGTTATTGCAAGGCATTTGGAAAAAATGTCAACGCGGTTTTCTCTAAGGCGGAATAAGCTAGAGCCGATTTTTCAACGCTATCTTGTTCACACAATGCCTACAAGTCTAAATATGCATTTTCAGCCTTCTATCTCTTTTCGTTAAGGAGTTATTGCAAGGCATTTGGAAAAAATGTCAACGCGGTTTTCTCTAAGGCGGAATAAGCTAGAGCCGATTTTCAACGCTATCTTGTTCACACAATGCCTACAAGTCTAAATATGCATTTTCAGCCTTCTATCTCTTTTCGTTAAGGAGTTATTGCAAGGCATTTGGAAAAAATGTCAACGCGGTTTTCTCTGAGGCGGAATAAGCTAGAGCCGATTTTTCAACGCTATCTTGTTCACACAATGCCTACAAGTCTAAATATGCATTTTCAGCCTTCTATCTCTTTTCGTTAAGGAGTTATTGCAAGGCATTTGGAAAAAATGTCAACGCGGTTTTCTCTAAGGCGGAATAAGCTGGAGCAGATTTTTCAACGCTATCTTGTTCACACAATGCCTACAAGTCTAAATATGCATTTTCAGCCTTCTATCTCTTTTCGTTAAGGAGTTATTGCAAGGCATTTGGAAAAAATGTCAACGCGGTTTTCTCTATGGCGGAATAAGCTAGAGCCGATTTTTCAACGCTATCTTGTTCACACAATGCCTACAAGTCTAAATATGCATTTTCAGCCTTCTATCTCTTTTCGTTAAGGAGTTATTGCAAGGCATTTGGAAAAAATGTCAACGCGGTTTTCTCTAAGGCGGAATAAGCTAGAGCCGATTTTTCAACGCTATCTTGTTCACACAATGCCTACAAGTCTAAATATGCATTTTCAGCCTTCTATCTCTTTTCGTTAAGGAGTTATTGCAAGGCATTTGGAAAAAATGTCAACGCGGTTTTCTCTAAGGCGGAATAAGCTGGAGCAGATTTTTCAACGCTATCTTGTTCACACAATGCCTACAAGTCTAAATATGCATTTTCAGCCTTCTAGCTCTTTTCGTTAAGGAGTTATTGCAAGGCATTTGGAAAAAATGTCAACGCGGTTTTCTCTAAGGCGGAATAAGCTGGAGCAGATTTTTCAACGCTATCTTGTTCACACAATGCCTACAAGTCTAAATATGCATTTTCAGCCTTCTAGCTCTTTTCGTTAAGGAGTTATTGCAAGGCATTTGGAAAAAATGTCAACGCGGTTTTCTCTAAGGCGGAATAAGCTAGAGCCGATTTTTCAACGCTATCTTGTTCACACAATGCCTACAAGTCTAAATATGCATTTTCAGCCTTTTATCTCTTTTCGTTAAGGAGTTATTGCAAGGCATTTGGAAAAAATGTCAACGCGGTTTTCTCTGAGGCTGAATAAGCTAGAGCCGATTTTTCAACGCTATCTTGTTCACACAATTCCTACAAGTCTAAATATGCATTTTCAGCCTTCTATCTCTTTTCGTTAAGGAGTTATTGCAAGGCATTTGGAAAAAATGTCAACGCGGTTTTCTCTAAGGCGGAATAAGCTGGAGCAGATTTTTCAACGCTATCTTGTTCACACAATGCCTACAAGTCTAAATATGCATTTTCAGCCTTCTATCTCTTTTCGTTAAGGAGTTATTGCAAGGCATTTGGAAAAAATGTCAACGCGGTTTTCTCTAAGGCGGAATAAGCTGGAGCAGATTTTTCAACGCTATCTTGTTCACACAATGCCTACAAGTCTAAATATGCATTTTCAGCCTTCTAGCTCTTTTCGTTAAGGAGTTATTGCAAGGCATTTGGAAAAAATGTCAACGCGGTTTTCTCTGAGGCGGAATAAGCTAGAGCCGATTTTTCAACGCTATCTTGTTCACACAATGCCTACAAGTCTAAATATGCATTTTCAGCCTTCTATCTCTTTTCGTTAAGGAGTTATTGCAAGGCATATGGAAAAAATGTCAACGCGGTTTTCTCTAAGGCGGAATAAGCTAGAGCCGATTTTTCAACGCTATCTTGTTCACACAATGCCTACAAGTCTAAATATGCATTTTCAGCCTTCTATCTCTTTTCGTTAAGGAGTTATTGCAAGGCATTTGGAAAAAATGTCAACGCGGTTTTCTCTAAGGCGGAATAAGCTAGAGCCGATTTTTCAACGCTATCTTGTTCACACAATGCCTACAAGTCTAAATATGCATTTTCAGCCTTCTATCTCTTTTCGTTAAGGAGTTATTGCAAGGCATTTGGAAAAAATGTCAACGCGGTTTTCTCTAAGGCGGAATAAGCTAGAGCCGATTTTTCAACGCTATCTTGTTCACACAATGCCTACAAGTCTAAATATGCATTTTCAGCCTTCTATCTCTTTTCGTTAAGGAGTTATTGCAAGGCATTTGGAAAAAATGTCAACGCGGTTTTCTCTATGGCGGAATAAGCTAGAGCCGATTTTTCAACGCTATCTTGTTCACACAATGCCTACAAGTCTAAATATGCATTTTCAGCCTTCTATCTCTTTTCGTTAAGGAGTTATTGCAAGGCATTTGGAAAAAATGTCAACGCGGTTTTCTCTAAGGCGGAATAAGCTGGAGCAGATTTTTCAACGCTATCTTGTTCACACAATGCCTACAAGTCTAAATATGCATTTTCAGCCTTCTAGCTCTTTTCGTTAAGGAGTTATTGCAAGGCATTTGGAAAAAATGTCAACGCGGTTTTCTCTAAGGCGGAATAAGCTAGAGCCGATTTTTCAACGCTATCTTGTTCACACAATGCCTACAAGTCTAAATATGCATTTTCAGCCTTCTATCTCTTTTCGTTAAGGAGTTATTGCAAGGCATTTGGAAAAAATGTCAACGCGGTTTTCTCTAAGGCGGAATAAGCTAGAGCCGATTTTTCAACGCTATCTTGTTCACACAATGCCTACAAGTCTAAATATGCATTTTCAGCCTTCTATCTCTTTTCGTTAAGGAGTTATTGCAAGGCATTTGGAAAAAATGTCAACGCGGTTTTCTCTAAGGCGGAATAAGCTAGAGCCGATTTTTCAACGCTATCTTGTTCACACAATGCCTACAAGTCTAAATATGCATTTTCAGCCTTCTATCTCTTTTCGTTAAGGAGTTATTGCAAGGCATTTGGAAAAAATGTCAACGCGGTTTTCTCTATGGCGGAATAAGCTAGAGCCGATTTTTCAACGCTATCTTGTTCACACAATGCCTACAAGTCTAAATATGCATTTTCAGCCTTCTATCTCTTTTCGTTAAGGAGTTATTGCAAGGCATTTGGAAAAAATGTCAACGCGGTTTTCTCTAAGGCGGAATAAGCTGGAGCAGATTTTTCAACGCTATCTTGTTCACACAATGCCTACAAGTCTAAATATGCATTTTCAGCCTTCTAGCTCTTTTCGTTAAGGAGTTATTGCAAGGCATTTGGAAAAAATGTCAACGCGGTTTTCTCTAAGGCGGAATAAGCTAGAGCCGATTTTTCAACGCTATCTTGTTCACACAATGCCTACAAGTCTAAATATGCATTTTCAGCCTTCTATCTCTTTTCGTTAAGGAGTTATTGCAAGGCATTTGGAAAAAATGTCAACGCGGTTTTCTCTGAGGCGGAATAAGCTAGAGCCGATTTTTCAACGCTATCTTGTTCACACAATGCCTACAAGTCTAAATATGCATTTTCAGCCTTCTATCTCTTTTCGTTAAGGAGTTATTGCAAGGCATTTGGAAAAAATGTCAACGCGGTTTTCTCTAAGGCGGAATAAGCTGGAGCAGATTTTTCAACGCTATCTTGTTCACACAATGCCTACAAGTCTAAATATGCATTTTCAGCCTTCTATCTCTTTTCATTAAGGAGTTATTGCAAGGCATTTGGAAAAAATGTCAACGCGGTTTTCTCTAAGGCGGAATAAGCTGGAGCAGATTTTTCAACGCTATCTTGTTCACACAATGCCTACAAGTCTAAATATGCATTTTCAGCCTTCTAGCTCTTTTCGTTAAGGAGTTATTGCAAGGCATTTGGAAAAAATGTCAACGCGGTTTTCTCTGAGGCGGAATAAGCTAGAGCCGATTTTTCAACGCTATCTTGTTCACACAATGCCTACAAGTCTAAATATGCATTTTCAGCCTTCTATCTCTTTTCGTTAAGGAGTTATTGCAAGGCATTTGGAAAAAATGTCAACGCGGTTTTCTCTAAGGCGGAATAAGCTGGAGCAGATTTTTCAACGCTATCTTGTTCACACAATGCCTACAAGTCTAAATATGCATTTTCAGCCTTCTAGCTCTTTTCGTTAAGGAGTTATTGCAAGGCATTTGGAAAAAATGTCAACGCGGTTTTCTCTAAGGCGGAATAAGCTAGAGCCGATTTTTCAACGCTATCTTGTTCACACAATGCCTACAAGTCTAAATATGCATTTTCAGCCTTCTATCTCTTTTCGTTAAGGAGTTATTGCAAGGCATTTGGAAAAAATGTCAACGCGGTTTTCTCTAAGGCGGAATAAGCTAGAGCCGATTTTTCAACGCTATCTTGTTCACACAATGCCTACAAGTCTAAATATGCATTTTCAGCCTTCTATCTCTTTTCGTTAAGGAGTTATTGCAAGGCATTTGGAAAAAATGTCAACGCTGTTTTCTCTAAGGCGGAATAAGCTGGAGCAGATTTTTCAACGCTATCTTGTTCACACAATGCCTACAAGTCTAAATATGCATTTTCAGCCTTCTAGCTCTTTTCGTTAAGGAGTTATTGCAAGGCATTTGGAAAAAATGTCAACGCGGTTTTCTCTAAGGCGGAATAAGCTGGAGCAGATTTTTCAACGCTATCTTGTTCACACAATGCCTACAAGTCTAAATATGCATTTTCAGCCTTCTAGCTCTTTTCGTTAAGGAGTTATTGCAAGGCATTTGGAAAAAATGTCAACGCGGTTTTCTCTAAGGCGGAATAAGCTAGAGCCGATTTTTCAACGCTATCTTGTTCACACAATGCCTACAAGTCTAAATATGCATTTTCAGCCTTCTAGCTCTTTTCGTTAAGGAGTTATTGCAAGGCATTTGGAAAAAATGTCAACGCGGTTTTCTCTAAGGCGGAATAAGCTAGAGCCGATTTTTCAACGCTATCTTGTTCACACAATGCCTACAAGTCTAAATATGCATTTTCAGCCTTCTATCTCTTTTCGTTAAGGAGTTATTGCAAGGCATTTGGAAAAAATGTCAACGCGGTTTTCTCTGAGGCGGAATAAGCTAGAGCCGATTTTTCAAAGCTATCTTGTTCACACAATGCCTACAAGTCTAAATATGCATTTTCAGCCTTCTATCTCTTTTCGTTAAGGAGTTATTGCAAGGCATTTGGAAAAAATGTCAACGCGGTTTTCTCTAAGGCGGAATAAGCTAGAGCCGATTTTTCAACGCTATCTTGTTCACACAATGCCTACAAGTCTAAATATGCATTTTCAGCCTTCTATCTCTTTTCGTTAAGGAGTTATTGCAAGGCATTTGGAAAAAATGTCAACGCGGTTTTCTCTAAGGCGGAATAAGCTAGAGCCGATTTTTCAACGCTATCTTGTTCACACAATGCCTACAAGTCTAAATATGCATTTTCAGCCTTCTATCTCTTTTCGTTAAGGAGTTATTGCAAGGCATTTGGAAAAAATGTCAACGCGGTTTTCTCTAAGGCGGAATAAGCTGGAGCAGATTTTTCAACGCTATCTTGTTCACACAATGCCTACAAGTCTAAATATGCATTTTCAGCCTTCTAGCTCTTTTCGTTAAGGAGTTATTGCAAGGCATTTGGAAAAAATGTCAACGCGGTTTTCTCTAAGGCGGAATAAGCTGGAGCCGATTTTTCAACGCTATCTTGTTCACACAATGCCTACAAGTCTAAATATGCATTTTCAGCCTTCTAGCTCTTTTCGTTAAGGAGTTATTGCAAGGCATTTGGAAAAAATGTCAACACGGTTTTCTCTAAGGCGGAATAAGCTAGAGCCGATTTTTCAACGCTATCTTGTTCACACAATGCCTACAAGTCTAAATATGCATTTTCAGCCTTCTATCTCTTTTCGTTAAGGAGTTATTGCAAGGCATTTGGAAAAAATGTCAACGCGGTTTTCTCTGAGGCGGAATAAGCTAGAGCCGATTTTTCAACGCTATCTTGTTCACACAATGCCTACAAGTCTAAATATGCATTTTCAGCCTTCTATCTCTTTTCGTTAAGGAGTTATTGCAAGGCATATGGAAAAAATGTCAACGCGGTTTTCTCTAAGGCGGAATAAGCTAGAGCCGATTTTTCAACGCTATCTTGTTCACACAATGCCTACAAGTCTAAATATGCATTTTCAGCCTTCTATCTCTTTTCGTTAAGGAGTTATTGCAAGGCATTTGGAAAAAATGTCAACGCGGTTTTCTCTAAGGCGGAATAAGCTGGAGCAGATTTTTCAACGCTATCTTGTTCACACAATGCCTACAAGTCTAAATATGCATTTTCAGCCTTCTAGCTCTTTTCGTTAAGGAGTTATTGCAAGGCATTTGGAAAAAATGTCAACGCGGTTTTCTCTAAGGCGGAATAAGCTAGAGCCGATTTTTCAACGCTATCTTGTTCACACAATGCCTACAAGTCTAAATATGCATTTTCAGCCTTCTATCTCTTTTCGTTAAGGAGTTATTGCAAGGCATTTGGAAAAAATGTCAACGCGGTTTTCTCTGAGGCGGAATAAGCTAGAGCCGATTTTTCAACGCTATCTTGTTCACACAATGCCTACAAGTCTAAATATGCATTTTCAGCCTTCTATCTCTTTTCGTTAAGGAGTTATTGCAAGGCATATGGAAAAAATGTCAACGCGGTTTTCTCTAAGGCGGAATAAGCTAGAGCCGATTTTTCAACGCTATCTTGTTCACACAATGCCTACAAGTCTAAATATGCATTTTCAGCCTTCTATCTCTTTTCGTTAAGGAGTTATTGCAAGGCATTTGGAAAAAATGTCAACGCGGTTTTCTCTAAGGCGGAATAAGCTAGAGCCGATTTTTCAACGCTATCTTGTTCACACAATGCCTACAAGTCTAAATATGCATTTTCAGCCTTCTATCTCTTTTCGTTAAGGAGTTATTGCAAGGCATTTGGAAAAAATGTCAACGCGGTTTTCTCTAAGGCGGAATAAGCTAGAGCCGATTTTTCAACGCTATCTTGTTCACACAATGCCTACAAGTCTAAATATGCATTTTCAGCCTTCTATCTCTTTTCGTTAAGGAGTTACTGCAAGGCATTTGGAAAAAATGTCAACGCGGTTTTCTCTAAGGCGGAATAAGCTAGAGCAGATTTTTCAACGCTATCTTGTTCACACAATGCCTACAAGTCTAAATATGCATTTTCAGCCTTCTAGCTCTTTTCGTTAAGGAGTTATTGCAAGGCATTTGGAAAAAATGTCAACGCGGTTTTCTCTAAGGCGGAATAAGCTGGAGCAGATTTTTCAACGCTATCTTGTTCACACAATGCCTACAAGTCTAAATATGCATTTTCAGCCTTCTAGCTCTTTTCGTTAAGGAGTTATTGCAAGGCATTTGGAAAAAATGTCAACGCGGTTTTCTCTAAGGCGGAATAAGCTAGAGCCGATTTTTCAACGCTATCTTGTTCACACAATGCCTACAAGTCTAAATATGCATTTTCAGCCTTTTATCTCTTTTCGTTAAGGAGTTATTGCAAGGCATTTGGAAAAAATGTCAACGCGGTTTTCTCTGAGGCTGAATAAGCTAGAGCCGATTTTTCAACGCTATCTTGTTCACACAATTCCTACAAGTCTAAATATGCATTTTCAGCCTTCTATCTCTTTTCGTTAAGGAGTTATTGCAAGGCATTTGGAAAAAATGTCAACGCGGTTTTCTCTAAGGCGGAATAAGCTGGAGCAGATTTTTTCAACGCTATCTTGTTCACACAATGCCTACAAGTCTAAATATGCATTTTCAGCCTTCTATCTCTTTTCGTTAAGGAGTTATTGCAAGGCATTTGGAAAAAATGTCAACGCGGTTTTCTCTAAGGCGGAATAAGCTAGTGCCGATTTTTCAACGCTATCTTGTTCACACAATGCCTACAAGTCTAAATATGCATTTTCAGCCTTCTATCTCTTTTCGTTAAGGAGTTATTGCAAGGCATTTGGAAAAAATGTCAACGCGGTTTTCTCTGAGGCGGAATAAGCTAGAGCCGATTTTTCAACGCTATCTTGTTCACACAATGCCTACAAGTCTAAATATGCATTTTCAGCCTTCTATCTCTTTTCGTTAAGGAGTTATTGCAAGGCATTTGGAAAAAATGTCAACGCGGTTTTCTCTAAGGCGGAATAAGCTGGAGCAGATTTTTCAACGCTATCTTGTTCACACAATGCCTACAAGTCTAAATATGCATTTTCAGCCTTCTAGCTCTTTTCGTTAAGGAGTTATTGCAAGGCATTTGGAAAAAATGTCAACGCGGTTTTCTCTAAGGCGGAATAAGCTAGAGCCGATTTTTCAACGCTATCTTGTTCACACAATGCCTACAAGTCTAAATTTGCATTTTCAGCCTTCTATCTCTTTTCGTTAAGGAGTTATTGCAAGGCATTTGGAAAAAATGTCAACGCGGTTTTCTCTGAGGCGGAATAAGCTAGAGCCGATTTTTCAACGCTATCTTGTTCACACAATGCCTACAAGTCTAAATATGCATTTTCAGCCTTCTATCTCTTTTCGTTAAGGAGTTATTGCAAGGCATTTGGAAAAAATGTCAACGCGGTTTTCTCTGAGGCGGAATAAGCTAGAGCCGATTTTTCAACGCTATCTTGTTCACACAATGCCTACAAGTCTAAATATGCATTTTCAGCCTTCTATCTCTTTTCGTTAAGGAGTTATTGCAAGGCATTTGGAAAAAATGTCAACGCGGTTTTCTCTAAGGCGGAATAAGCTAGTGCCGATTTTTCAACGCTATCTTGTTCACACAATGCCTACAAGTCTAAATATGCATTTTCAGCCTTCTATCTCTTTTCGTTAAGGAGTTATTGCAAGGCATTTGGAAAAAATGTCAACGCGGTTTTCTCTGAGGCGGAATAAGCTAGAGCCGATTTTTCAACGCTATCTTGTTCACACAATGCCTACAAGTCTAAATATGCATTTTCAGCCTTCTATCTCTTTTCGTTAAGGAGTTATTGCAAGGCATTTGGAAAAAATGTCAACGCGGTTTTCTCTAAGGCGGAATAAGCTAGTGCCGATTTTTCAACGCTATCTTGTTCACACAATGCCTACAAGTCTAAATATGCATTTTCAGCCTTCTATCTCTTTTCGTTAAGGAGTTATTGCAAGGCATTTGGAAAAAATGTCAACGCGGTTTTCTCTAAGGCGGAATAAGCTAGTGCCGATTTTTCAACGCTATCTTGTTCACACAATGCCTACAAGTCTAAATATGCATTTTCAGCCTTCTATCTCTTTTCGTTAAGGAGTTATTGCAAGGCATTTGGAAAAAATGTCAACGCGGTTTTCTCTAAGGCGGAATAAGCTAGAGCCGATTTTTCAACGCTATCTTGTTCACACAATGCCTACAAGTCTAAATATGCATTTTCAGCCTTCTATCTCTTTTCGTTAAGGAGTTATTGCAAGGCATTTGGAAAAAATGTCAACGCGGTTTTCTCTAAGGCGGAATAAGCTGGAGCAGATTTTTCAACGCTATCTTGTTCACACAATGCCTACAAGTCTAAATATGCATTTTCAGCCTTCTAGCTCTTTTCGTTAAGGAGTTATTGCAAGGCATTTGGAAAAAATGTCAACGCGGTTTTCTCTAAGGCGGAATAAGCTGGAGCAGATTTTTCAACGCTATCTTGTTCACACAATGCCTACAAGTCTAAATATGCATTTTCAGCCTTCTAGCTCTTTTCGTTAAGGAGTTATTGCAAGGCATTTGGAAAAAATGTCAACGCGGTTTTCTCTAAGGCGGAATAAGCTAGAGCCGATTTTTCAACGCTATCTTGTTCACACAATGCCTACAAGTCTAAATATGCATTTTCAGCCTTCTAGCTCTTTTCGTTAAGGAGTTATTGCAAGGCATTTGGAAAAAATGTCAACGCGGTTTTCTCTAAGGCGGAATAAGCTAGAGCCGATTTTTCAACGCTATCTTGTTCACACAATGCCTACAAGTCTAAATATGCATTTTCAGCCTTCTATCTCTTTTCGTTAAGGAGTTATTGCAAGGCATTTGGAAAAAATGTCAACGCGGTTTTCTCTGAGGCGGAATAAGCTAGAGCCGATTTTTCAAAGCTATCTTGTTCACACAATGCCTACAAGTCTAAATATGCATTTTCAGCCTTCTATCTCTTTTCGTTAAGGAGTTATTGCAAGGCATTTGGAAAAAATGTCAACGCGGTTTTCTCTAAGGCGGAATAAGCTGGAGCCGATTTTTCAACGCTATCTTGTTCACACAATGCCTACAAGTCTAAATATGCATTTTCAGCCTTCTAGCTCTTTTCGTTAAGGAGTTATTGCAAGGCATTTGGAAAAAATGTCAACACGGTTTTCTCTAAGGCGGAATAAGCTAGAGCCGATTTTTCAACGCTATCTTGTTCACACAATGCCTACAAGTCTAAATATGCATTTTCAGCCTTCTATCTCTTTTCGTTAAGGAGTTATTGCAAGGCATTTGGAAAAAATGTCAACGCGGTTTTCTCTGAGGCGGAATAAGCTAGAGCCGATTTTTCAACGCTATCTTGTTCACACAATGCCTACAAGTCTAAATATGCATTTTCAGCCTTCTATCTCTTTTCGTTAAGGAGTTATTGCAAGGCATATGGAAAAAATGTCAACGCGGTTTTCTCTAAGGCGGAATAAGCTAGAGCCGATTTTTCAACGCTATCTTGTTCACACAATGCCTACAAGTCTAAATATGCATTTTCAGCCTTCTATCTCTTTTCGTTAAGGAGTTATTGCAAGGCATTTGGAAAAAATGTCAACGCGGTTTTCTCTAAGGCGGAATAAGCTGGAGCAGATTTTTCAACGCTATCTTGTTCACACAATGCCTACAAGTCTAAATATGCATTTTCAGCCTTCTAGCTATTTTCGTTAAGGAGTTATTGCAAGGCATTTGGAAAAAATGTCAACGCGGTTTTCTCTAAGGCGGAATAAGCTAGAGCCGATTTTTCAACGCTATCTTGTTCACACAATGCCTACAAGTCTAAATATGCATTTTCAGCCTTCTATCTCTTTTCGTTAAGGAGTTATTGCAAGGCATTTGGAAAAAATGTCAACGCGGTTTTCTCTGAGGCGGAATAAGCTAGAGCCGATTTTTCAACGCTATCTTGTTCACACAATGCCTACAAGTCTAAATATGCATTTTCAGCCTTCTATCTCTTTTCGTTAAGGAGTTATTGCAAGGCATATGGAAAAAATGTCAACGCGGTTTTCTCTAAGGCGGAATAAGCTAGAGCCGATTTTTCAACGCTATCTTGTTCACACAATGCCTACAAGTCTAAATATGCATTTTCAGCCTTCTATCTCTTTTCGTTAAGGAGTTATTGCAAGGCATTTGGAAAAAATGTCAACGCGGTTTTCTCTAAGGCGGAATAAGCTAGAGCCGATTTTTCAACGCTATCTTGTTCACACAATGCCTACAAGTCTAAATATGCATTTTCAGCCTTCTATCTCTTTTCGTTAAGGAGTTATTGCAAGGCATTTGGAAAAAATGTCAACGCGGTTTTCTCTAAGGCGGAATAAGCTAGAGCCGATTTTTCAACGCTATCTTGTTCACACAATGCCTACAAGTCTAAATATGCATTTTCAGCCTTCTATCTCTTTTCGTTAAGGAGTTACTGCAAGGCATTTGGAAAAAATGTCAACGCGGTTTTCTCTAAGGCGGAATAAGCTAGAGCAGATTTTTCAACGCTATCTTGTTCACACAATGCCTACAAGTCTAAATATGCATTTTCAGCCTTCTAGCTCTTTTCGTTAAGGAGTTATTGCAAGGCATTTGGAAAAAATGTCAACGCGGTTTTCTCTAAGGCGGAATAAGCTGGAGCAGATTTTTCAACGCTATCTTGTTCACACAATGCCTACAAGTCTAAATATGCATTTTCAGCCTTCTAGCTCTTTTCCTTAAGGAGTTATTGCAAGGCATTTGGAAAAAATGTCAACGCGGTTTTCTCTAAGGCGGAATAAGCTAGAGCCGATTTTTCAACGCTATCTTGTTCACACAATGCCTACAAGTCTAAATATGCATTTTCAGCCTTTTATCTCTTTTCGTTAAGGAGTTATTGCAAGGCATTTGGAAAAAATGTCAACGCGGTTTTCTCTGAGGCTGAATAAGCTAGAGCCGATTTTTCAACGCTATCTTGTTCACACAATTCCTACAAGTCTAAATATGCATTTTCAGCCTTCTATCTCTTTTCGTTAAGGAGTTATTGCAAGGCATTTGGAAAAAATGTCAACGCGGTTTTCTCTAAGGCGGAATAAGCTGGAGCAGATTTTTTCAACGCTATCTTGTTCACACAATGCCTACAAGTCTAAATATGCATTTTCAGCCTTCTATCTCTTTTCGTTAAGGAGTTATTGCAAGGCATTTGGAAAAAATGTCAACGCGGTTTTCTCTAAGGCGGAATAAGCTGGAGCAGATTTTTCAACGCTATCTTGTTCACACAATGCCTACAAGTCTAAATATGCATTTTCAGCCTTCTAGCTCTTTTCGTTAAGGAGTTATTGCAAGGCATTTGGAAAAAATGTCAACGCGGTTTTCTCTGAGGCGGAATAAGCTAGAGCCGATTTTTCAACGCTATCTTGTACACACAATGCCTACAAGTCTAAATATGCATTTTCAGCCTTCTATCTCTTTTCGTTAAGGAGTTATTGCAAGGCATTTGGAAAAAATGTCAACGCGGTTTTCTCTAAGGCGGAATAAGCTGGAGCAGATTTTTCAACGCTATCTTGTTCACACAATGCCTACAAGTCTAAATATGCATTTTCAGCCTTCTAGCTCTTTTCGTTAAGGAGTTATTGCAAGGCATTTGGAAAAAATGTCAACGCGGTTTTCTCTAAGGCGGAATAAGCTAGAGCCGATTTTTCAACGCTATCTTGTTCACACAATGCCTACAAGTCTAAATTTGCATTTTCAGCCTTCTATCTCTTTTCGTTAAGGAGTTATTGCAAGGCATTTGGAAAAAATGTCAACGCGGTTTTCTCTGAGGCGGAATAAGCTAGAGCCGATTTTTCAACGCTATCTTGTTCACACAATGCCTACAAGTCTAAATATGCATTTTCAGCCTTCTATCTCTTTTCGTTAAGGAGTTATTGCAAGGCATTTGGAAAAAATGTCAACGCGGTTTTCTCTGAGGCGGAATAAGCTAGAGCCGATTTTTCAACGCTATCTTGTTCACACAATGCCTACAAGTCTAAATATGCATTTTCAGCCTTCTATCTCTTTTCGTTAAGGAGTTATTGCAAGGCATTTGGAAAAAATGTCAACGCGGTTTTCTCTAAGGCGGAATAAGCTAGTGCCGATTTTTCAACGCTATCTTGTTCACACAATGCCTACAAGTCTAAATATGCATTTTCAGCCTTCTATCTCTTTTCGTTAAGGAGTTATTGCAAGGCATTTGGAAAAAATGTCAACGCGGTTTTCTCTAAGGCGGAATGAGCTAGAGCCGATTTTTCAAAGCTATCTTGTTCACACAATGCCTACAAGTCTAAATATGCATTTTCAGCCTTCTATCTCTTTTCGTTAAGGAGTTATTGCAAGGCATTTGGAAAAAATGTCAACGCGGTTTTCTCTAAGGCGGAATAAGCTGGAGCAGATTTTTCAACGCTATCTTGTTCACACAATGCCTACAAGTCTAAATATGCATTTTCAGCCTTCTAGCTCTTTTCGTTAAGGAGTTATTGCAAGGCATTTGGAAAAAATGTCAACGCGGTTTTCTCTAAGGCGGAATAAGCTAGAGCCGATTTTTCAACGCTATCTTGTTCACACAATGCCTACAAGTCTAAATATGCATTTTCAGCCTTCTATCTCTTTTCGTTAAGGAGTTATTGCAAGGCATTTGGAAAAAATGTCAACGCGGTTTTCTCTAAGGCGGAATAAGCTAGAGCCGATTTTTCAACGCTATCTTGTTCACACAATGCCTACAAGTCTAAATATGCATTTTCAGCCTTCTATCTCTTTTCGTTAAGGAGTTATTGCAAGGCATTTGGAAAAAATGTCAACGCGGTTTTCTCTGTGGCGGAATAAGCTAGAGCCGATTTTTCAACGCTATCTTGTTCACACAATGCCTACAAGTCTAAATATGCATTTTCAGCCTTCTAGCTCTTTTCGTTAAGGAGTTATTGCAAGGCATTTGGAAAAAATGTCAACGCGGTTTTCTCTAAGGCGGAATAAGCTAGAGCCGATTTTTCAACGCTATCTTGTTCACACAATGCCTACAAGTCTAAATATGCATTTTCAGCCTTCTATCTCTTTTCGTTAAGGAGTTATTGCAAGGCATTTGGAAAAAATGTCAACGCGGTTTTCTCTGAGGCGGAATAAGCTAGAGACGATTTTTCAACGCTATCTTGTTCACACAATGCCTACAAGTCTAAATATGCATTTTCAGCCTTCTATCTCTTTTCGTTAAGGAGTTATTGCAAGGCATTTGGAAAAAATGTCAACGCGGTTTTCTCTAAGGCGGAATAAGCTGGAGCAGATTTTTCAACGCTATCTTGTTCACACAATGCCTACAAGTCTAAATATGCATTTTCAGCCTTCTATCTCTTTTCATTAAGGAGTTATTGCAAGGCATTTGGAAAAAATGTCAACGCGGTTTTCTCTAAGGCGGAATAAGCTGGAGCAGATTTTTCAACGCTATCTTGTTCACACAATGCCTACAAGTCTAAATATGCATTTTCAGCCTTCTAGCTCTTTTCGTTAAGGAGTTATTGCAAGGCATTTGGAAAAAATGTCAACGCGGTTTTCTCTGAGGCGGAATAAGCTAGAGCCGATTTTTCAACGCTATCTTGTTCACACAATGCCTACAAGTCTAAATATGCATTTTCAGCCTTCTATCTCTTTTCGTTAAGGAGTTATTGCAAGGCATTTGGAAAAAATGTCAACGCGGTTTTCTCTAAGGCGGAATAAGCTGGAGCAGATTTTTCAACGCTATCTTGTTCACACAATGCCTACAAGTCTAAATATGCATTTTCAGCCTTCTAGCTCTTTTCATTAAGGAGTTATTGCAAGGCATTTGGAAAAAATGTCAACGCGGTTTTCTCTAAGGCGGAATAAGCTAGAGCCGATTTTTCAACGCTATCTTGTTCACACAATGCCTACAAGTCTAAATATGCATTTTCAGCCTTCTATCTCTTTTCGTTAAGGAGTTATTGCAAGGCATTTGGAAAAAATGTCAACGCGGTTTTCTCTAAGGCGGAATAAGCTAGAGCCGATTTTTCAACGCTATCTTGTTCACACAATGCCTACAAGTCTAAATATGCATTTTCAGCCTTCTATCTCTTTTCGTTAAGGAGTTATTGCAAGGCATATGGAAAAAATGTCAACGCGGTTTTCTCTAAGGCGGAATAAGCTAGAGCCGATTTTTCAACGCTATCTTGTTCACACAATGCCTACAAGTCTAAATATGCATTTTCAGCCTTCTATCTCTTTTCGTTAAGGAGTTATTGCAAGGCATTTGGAAAAAATGTCAACGCGGTTTTCTCTAAGGCGGAATAAGCTAGAGCCGATTTTTCAACGCTATCTTGTTCACACAATGCCTACAAGTCTAAATATGCATTTTCAGCCTTCTATCTCTTTTCGTTAAGGAGTTATTGCAAGGCATTTGGAAAAAATGTCAACGCGGTTTTCTCTGAGGCGGAATAAGCTAGAGCCGATTTTTCAACGCTATCTTGTTCACACAATGCCTACAAGTCTAAATATGCATTTTCAGCCTTCTATCTCTTTTCGTTAAGGAGTTATTGCAAGGCATATGGAAAAAATGTCAACGCGGTTTTCTCTAAGGCGGAATAAGCTAGAGCCGATTTTTCAACGCTATCTTGTTCACACAATGCCTACAAGTCTAAATATGCATTTTCAGCCTTCTATCTCTTTTCGTTAAGGAGTTATTGCAAGGCATTTGGAAAAAATGTCAACGCGGTTTTCTCTAAGGCGGAATAAGCTGGAGCAGATTTTTCAACGCTATCTTGTTCACACAATGCCTACAAGTCTAAATATGCATTTTCAGCCTTCTATCTCTTTTCGTTAAGGAGTTATTGCAAGGCATTTGGAAAAAATGTCAACGCGGTTTTCTCTGAGGCGGAATAAGCTAGAGCCGATTTTTCAACGCTATCTTGTTCACACAATGCCTACAAGTCTAAATTTGCATTTTCAGCCTTCTATCTCTTTTCGTTAAGGAGTTATTGCAAGGCATTTGGAAAAAATGTCAACGCGGTTTTCTCTGAGGCGGAATAAGCTAGAGCCGATTTTTCAACGCTATCTTGTTCACACAATGCCTACAAGTCTAAATATGCATTTTCAGCCTTCTATCTCTTTTCGTTAAGGAGTTATTGCAAGGCATTTGGAAAAAATGTCAACGCGGTTTTCTCTGAGGCGGAATAAGCTAGAGCCGATTTTTCAACGCTATCTTGTTCACACAATGCCTACAAGTCTAAATATGCATTTTCAGCCTTCTATCTCTTTTCGTTAAGGAGTTATTGCAAGGCATTTGGAAAAAATGTCAACGCGGTTTTCTCTAAGGCGGAATAAGCTAGTGCCGATTTTTCAACGCTATCTTGTTCACACAATGCCTACAAGTCTAAATATGCATTTTCAGCCTTCTATCTCTTTTCGTTAAGGAGTTATTGCAAGGCATTTGGAAAAAATGTCAACGCGGTTTTCTCTAAGGCGGAATAAGCTAGAGCCGATTTTTCAAAGCTATCTTGTTCACACAATGCCTACAAGTCTAAATATGCATTTTCAGCCTTCTATCTCTTTTCGTTAAGGAGTTATTGCAAGGCATTTGGAAAAAATGTCAACGCGGTTTTCTCTAAGGCGGAATAAGCTGGAGCAGATTTTTCAACGCTATCTTGTTCACACAATGCCTACAAGTCTAAATATGCATTTTCAGCCTTCTAGCTCTTTTCGTTAAGGAGTTATTGCAAGGCATTTGGAAAAAATGTCAACGCGGTTTTCTCTAAGGCGGAATAAGCTAGAGCCGATTTTTCAACGCTATCTTGTTCACACAATGCCTACAAGTCTAAATATGCATTTTCAGCCTTCTAGCTCTTTTCGTTAAGGAGTTATTGCAAGGCATTTGGAAAAAATGTCAACGCGGTTTTCTCTAAGGCGGAATAAGCTAGAGCCGATTTTTCAACGCTATCTTGTTCACACAATGCCTACAAGTCTAAATATGCATTTTCAGCCTTCTATCTCTTTTCGTTAAGGAGTTATTGCAAGGCATTTGGAAAAAATGTCAACGCGGTTTTCTCTGAGGCGGAATAAGCTAGAGACGATTTTTCAACGCTATCTTGTTCACACAATGCCTACAAGTCTAAATATGCATTTTCAGCCTTCTATCTCTTTTCGTTAAGGAGTTATTGCAAGGCATTTGGAAAAAATGTCAACGCGGTTTTCTCTAAGGCGGAATAAGCTGGAGCAGATTTTTCAACGCTATCTTGTTCACACAATGCCTACAAGTCTAAATATGCATTTTCAGCCTTCTATCTCTTTTCATTAAGGAGTTATTGCAAGGCATTTGGAAAAAATGTCAACGCGGTTTTCTCTAAGGCGGAATAAGCTGGAGCAGATTTTTCAACGCTATCTTGTTCACACAATGCCTACAAGTCTAAATATGCATTTTCAGCCTTCTAGCTCTTTTCGTTAAGGAGTTATTGCAAGGCATTTGGAAAAAATGTCAACGCGGTTTTCTCTGAGGCGGAATAAGCTAGAGCCGATTTTTCAACGCTATCTTGTTCACACAATGCCTACAAGTCTAAATATGCATTTTCAGCCTTCTATCTCTTTTCGTTAAGGAGTTATTGCAAGGCATTTGGAAAAAATGTCAACGCGGTTTTCTCTAAGGCGGAATAAGCTGGAGCAGATTTTTCAACGCTATCTTGTTCACACAATGCCTACAAGTCTAAATATGCATTTTCAGCCTTCTATCTCTTTTCGTTAAGGAGTTATTGCAAGGCATTTGGAAAAAATGTCAACGCGGTTTTCTCTAAGGCGGAATAAGCTAGAGCCGATTTTTCAACGCTATCTTGTTCACACAATGCCTACAAGTCTAAATATGCATTTTCAGCCTTCTATCTCTTTTCGTTAAGGAGTTATTGCAAGGCATTTGGAAAAAATGTCAACGCGGTTTTCTCTGTGGCGGAATAAGCTAGAGCCGATTTTTCAACGCTATCTTGTTCACACAATGCCTACAAGTCTAAATATGCATTTTCAGCCTTCTAGCTCTTTTCGTTAAGGAGTTATTGCAAGGCATTTGGAAAAAATGTCAACGCGGTTTTCTCTAAGGCGGAATAAGCTAGAGCCGATTTTTCAACGCTATCTTGTTCACACAATGCCTACAAGTCTAAATATGCATTTTCAGCCTTCTATCTCTTTTCGTTAAGGAGTTATTGCAAGGCATTTGGAAAAAATGTCAACGCGGTTTTCTCTGAGGCGGAATAAGCTAGAGACGATTTTTCAACGCTATCTTGTTCACACAATGCCTACAAGTCTAAATATGCATTTTCAGCCTTCTATCTCTTTTCGTTAAGGAGTTATTGCAAGGCATTTGGAAAAAATGTCAACGCGGTTTTCTCTAAGGCGGAATAAGCTGGAGCAGATTTTTCAACGCTATCTTGTTCACACAATGCCTACAAGTCTAAATATGCATTTTCAGCCTTCTATCTCTTTTCATTAAGGAGTTATTGCAAGGCATTTGGAAAAAATGTCAACGCGGTTTTCTCTAAGGCGGAATAAGCTGGAGCAGATTTTTCAACGCTATCTTGTTCACACAATGCCTACAAGTCTAAATATGCATTTTCAGCCTTCTAGCTCTTTTCGTTAAGGAGTTATTGCAAGGCATTTGGAAAAAATGTCAACGCGGTTTTCTCTGAGGCGGAATAAGCTAGAGCCGATTTTTCAACGCTATCTTGTTCACACAATGCCTACAAGTCTAAATATGCATTTTCAGCCTTCTATCTCTTTTCGTTAAGGAGTTATTGCAAGGCATTTGGAAAAAATGTCAACGCGGTTTTCTCTAAGGCGGAATAAGCTGGAGCAGATTTTTCAACGCTATCTTGTTCACACAATGCCTACAAGTCTAAATATGCATTTTCAGCCTTCTAGCTCTTTTCGTTAAGGAGTTATTGCAAGGCATTTGGAAAAAATGTCAACGCGGTTTTCTCTAAGGCGGAATAAGCTAGAGCCGATTTTTCAACGCTATCTTGTTCACACAATGCCTACAAGTCTAAATATGCATTTTCAGCCTTCTATCTCTTTTCGTTAAGGAGTTATTGCAAGGCATTTGGAAAAAATGTCAACGCGGTTTTCTCTAAGGCGGAATAAGCTAGAGCCGATTTTTCAACGCTATCTTGTTCACACAATGCCTACAAGTCTAAATATGCATTTTCAGCCTTCTATCTCTTTTCGTTAAGGAGTTATTGCAAGGCATATGGAAAAAATGTCAACGCGGTTTTCTCTAAGGCGGAATAAGCTAGAGCCGATTTTTCAACGCTATCTTGTTCACACAATGCCTACAAGTCTAAATATGCATTTTCAGCCTTCTATCTCTTTTCGTTAAGGAGTTATTGCAAGGCATTTGGAAAAAATGTCAACGCGGTTTTCTCTAAGGCGGAATAAGCTAGAGCCGATTTTTCAACGCTATCTTGTTCACACAATGCCTACAAGTCTAAATATGCATTTTCAGCCTTCTATCTCTTTTCGTTAAGGAGTTATTGCAAGGCATTTGGAAAAAATGTCAACGCGGTTTTCTCTGAGGCGGAATAAGCTAGAGCCGATTTTTCAACGCTATCTTGTTCACACAATGCCTACAAGTCTAAATATGCATTTTCAGCCTTCTATCTCTTTTCGTTAAGGAGTTATTGCAAGGCATATGGAAAAAATGTCAACGCGGTTTTCTCTAAGGCGGAATAAGCTAGAGCCGATTTTTCAACGCTATCTTGTTCACACAATGCCTACAAGTCTAAATATGCATTTTCAGCCTTCTATCTCTTTTCGTTAAGGAGTTATTGCAAGGCATTTGGAAAAAATGTCAACGCGGTTTTCTCTAAGGCGGAATAAGCTGGAGCAGATTTTTCAACGCTATCTTGTTCACACAATGCCTACAAGTCTAAATATGCATTTTCAGCCTTCTATCTCTTTTCGTTAAGGAGTTATTGCAAGGCATTTGGAAAAAATGTCAACGCGGTTTTCTCTGAGGCGGAATAAGCTAGAGCCGATTTTTCAACGCTATCTTGTTCACACAATGCCTACAAGTCTAAATTTGCATTTTCAGCCTTCTATCTCTTTTCGTTAAGGAGTTATTGCAAGGCATTTGGAAAAAATGTCAACGCGGTTTTCTCTGAGGCGGAATAAGCTAGAGCCGATTTTTCAACGCTATCTTGTTCACACAATGCCTACAAGTCTAAATATGCATTTTCAGCCTTCTATCTCTTTTCGTTAAGGAGTTATTGCAAGGCATTTGGAAAAAATGTCAACGCGGTTTTCTCTGAGGCGGAATAAGCTAGAGCCGATTTTTCAACGCTATCTTGTTCACACAATGCCTACAAGTCTAAATATGCATTTTCAGCCTTCTATCTCTTTTCGTTAAGGAGTTATTGCAAGGCATTTGGAAAAAATGTCAACGCGGTTTTCTCTAAGGCGGAATAAGCTAGTGCCGATTTTTCAACGCTATCTTGTTCACACAATGCCTACAAGTCTAAATATGCATTTTCAGCCTTCTATCTCTTTTCGTTAAGGAGTTATTGCAAGGCATTTGGAAAAAATGTCAACGCGGTTTTCTCTAAGGCGGAATAAGCTAGAGCCGATTTTTCAAAGCTATCTTGTTCACACAATGCCTACAAGTCTAAATATGCATTTTCAGCCTTCTATCTCTTTTCGTTAAGGAGTTATTGCAAGGCATTTGGAAAAAATGTCAACGCGGTTTTCTCTAAGGCGGAATAAGCTGGAGCAGATTTTTCAACGCTATCTTGTTCACACAATGCCTACAAGTCTAAATATGCATTTTCAGCCTTCTAGCTCTTTTCGTTAAGGAGTTATTGCAAGGCATTTGGAAAAAATGTCAACGCGGTTTTCTCTAAGGCGGAATAAGCTAGAGCCGATTTTTCAACGCTATCTTGTTCACACAATGCCTACAAGTCTAAATATGCATTTTCAGCCTTCTAGCTCTTTTCGTTAAGGAGTTATTGCAAGGCATTTGGAAAAAATGTCAACGCGGTTTTCTCTAAGGCGGAATAAGCTAGAGCCGATTTTTCAACGCTATCTTGTTCACACAATGCCTACAAGTCTAAATATGCATTTTCAGCCTTCTATCTCTTTTCGTTAAGGAGTTATTGCAAGGCATTTGGAAAAAATGTCAACGCGGTTTTCTCTGAGGCGGAATAAGCTAGAGACGATTTTTCAACGCTATCTTGTTCACACAATGCCTACAAGTCTAAATATGCATTTTCAGCCTTCTATCTCTTTTCGTTAAGGAGTTATTGCAAGGCATTTGGAAAAAATGTCAACGCGGTTTTCTCTAAGGCGGAATAAGCTGGAGCAGATTTTTCAACGCTATCTTGTTCACACAATGCCTACAAGTCTAAATATGCATTTTCAGCCTTCTATCTCTTTTCATTAAGGAGTTATTGCAAGGCATTTGGAAAAAATGTCAACGCGGTTTTCTCTAAGGCGGAATAAGCTGGAGCAGATTTTTCAACGCTATCTTGTTCACACAATGCCTACAAGTCTAAATATGCATTTTCAGCCTTCTAGCTCTTTTCGTTAAGGAGTTATTGCAAGGCATTTGGAAAAAATGTCAACGCGGTTTTCTCTGAGGCGGAATAAGCTAGAGCCGATTTTTCAACGCTATCTTGTTCACACAATGCCTACAAGTCTAAATATGCATTTTCAGCCTTCTATCTCTTTTCGTTAAGGAGTTATTGCAAGGCATTTGGAAAAAATGTCAACGCGGTTTTCTCTAAGGCGGAATAAGCTGGAGCAGATTTTTCAACGCTATCTTGTTCACACAATGCCTACAAGTCTAAATATGCATTTTCAGCCTTCTATCTCTTTTCGTTAAGGAGTTATTGCAAGGCATTTGGAAAAAATGTCAACGCGGTTTTCTCTAAGGCGGAATAAGCTAGAGCCGATTTTTCAACGCTATCTTGTTCACACAATGCCTACAAGTCTAAATATGCATTTTCAGCCTTCTATCTCTTTTCGTTAAGGAGTTATTGCAAGGCATTTGGAAAAAATGTCAACGCGGTTTTCTCTAAGGCGGAATAAGCTAGAGCCGATTTTTCAACGCTATCTTGTTCACACAATGCCTACAAGTCTAAATATGCATTTTCAGCCTTCTATCTCTTTTCGTTAAGGAGTTATTGCAAGGCATATGGAAAAAATGTCAACGCGGTTTTCTCTAAGGCGGAATAAGCTAGAGCCGATTTTTCAACGCTATCTTGTTCACACAATGCCTACAAGTCTAAATATGCATTTTCAGCCTTCTATCTCTTTTCGTTAAGGAGTTATTGCAAGGCATTTGGAAAAAATGTCAACGCGGTTTTCTCTAAGGCGGAATAAGCTAGAGCCGATTTTTCAACGCTATCTTGTTCACACAATGCCTACAAGTCTAAATATGCATTTTCAGCCTTCTATCTCTTTTCGTTAAGGAGTTATTGCAAGGCATTTGGAAAAAATGTCAACGCGGTTTTCTCTGAGGCGGAATAAGCTAGAGCCGATTTTTCAACGCTATCTTGTTCACACAATGCCTACAAGTCTAAATATGCATTTTCAGCCTTCTATCTCTTTTCGTTAAGGAGTTATTGCAAGGCATATGGAAAAAATGTCAACGCGGTTTTCTCTAAGGCGGAATAAGCTAGAGCCGATTTTTCAACGCTATCTTGTTCACACAATGCCTACAAGTCTAAATATGCATTTTCAGCCTTCTATCTCTTTTCGTTAAGGAGTTATTGCAAGGCATTTGGAAAAAATGTCAACGCGGTTTTCTCTAAGGCGGAATAAGCTGGAGCAGATTTTTCAACGCTATCTTGTTCACACAATGCCTACAAGTCTAAATATGCATTTTCAGCCTTCTAGCTCTTTTCGTTAAGGAGTTATTGCAAGGCATTTGGAAAAAATGTCAACGCGGTTTTCTCTGAGGCGGAATAAGCTAGAGCCGATTTTTCAACGCTATCTTGTTCACACAATGCCTACAAGTCTAAATATGCATTTTCAGCCTTCTATCTCTTTTCGTTAAGGAGTTATTGCAAGGCATTTGGAAAAAATGTCAACGCGGTTTTCTCTAAGGCGGAATAAGCTGGAGCAGATTTTTCAACGCTATCTTGTTCACACAATGCCTACAAGTCTAAATATGCATTTTCAGCCTTCTAGCTCTTTTCGTTAAGGAGTTATTGCAAGGCATTTGGAAAAAATGTCAACGCGGTTTTCTCTGAGGCGGAATAAGCTAGAGCCGATTTTTCAACGCTATCTTGTACACACAATGCCTACAAGTCTAAATATGCATTTTCAGCCTTCTATCTCTTTTCGTTAAGGAGTTATTGCAAGGCATTTGGAAAAAATGTCAACGCGGTTTTCTCTAAGGCGGAATAAGCTGGAGCAGATTTTTCAACGCTATCTTGTTCACACAATGCCTACAAGTCTAAATATGCATTTTCAGCCTTCTAGCTCTTTTCGTTAAGGAGTTATTGCAAGGCATTTGGAAAAAATGTCAACGCGGTTTTCTCTAAGGCGGAATAAGCTAGAGCCGATTTTTCAACGCTATCTTGTTCACACAATGCCTACAAGTCTAAATTTGCATTTTCAGCCTTCTATCTCTTTTCGTTAAGGAGTTATTGCAAGGCATTTGGAAAAAATGTCAACGCGGTTTTCTCTGAGGCGGAATAAGCTAGAGCCGATTTTTCAACGCTATCTTGTTCACACAATGCCTACAAGTCTAAATATGCATTTTCAGCCTTCTATCTCTTTTCGTTAAGGAGTTATTGCAAGGCATATGGAAAAAATGTCAACGCGGTTTTCTCTAAGGCGGAATAAGCTAGAGCCGATTTTTCAACGCTATCTTGTTCACACAATGCCTACAAGTCTAAATATGCATTTTCAGCCTTCTATCTCTTTTCGTTAAGGAGTTATTGCAAGGCATTTGGAAAAAATGTCAACGCGGTTTTCTCTAAGGCGGAATAAGCTGGAGCAGATTTTTCAACGCTATCTTGTTCACACAATGCCTACAAGTCTAAATATGCATTTTCAGCCTTCTAGCTCTTTTCGTTAAGGAGTTATTGCAAGGCATTTGGAAAAAATGTCAACGCGGTTTTCTCTAAGGCGGAATAAGCTAGTGCCGATTTTTCAACGCTATCTTGTTCACACAATGCCTACAAGTCTAAATATGCATTTTCAGCCTTCTATCTCTTTTCGTTAAGGAGTTATTGCAAGGCATTTGGAAAAAATGTCAACGCGGTTTTCTCTAAGGCGGAATAAGCTAGAGCCGATTTTTCAAAGCTATCTTGTTCACACAATGCCTACAAGTCTAAATATGCATTTTCAGCCTTCTATCTCTTTTCGTTAAGGAGTTATTGCAAGGCATTTGGAAAAAATGTCAACGCGGTTTTCTCTAAGGCGGAATAAGCTGGAGCAGATTTTTCAACGCTATCTTGTTCACACAATGCCTACAAGTCTAAATATGCATTTTCAGCCTTCTAGCTCTTTTCGTTAAGGAGTTATTGCAAGGCATTTGGAAAAAATGTCAACGCGGTTTTCTCTAAGGCGGAATAAGCTAGAGCCGATTTTTCAACGCTATCTTGTTCACACAATGCCTACAAGTCTAAATATGCATTTTCAGCCTTCTATCTCTTTTCGTTAAGGAGTTATTGCAAGGCATTTGGAAAAAATGTCAACGCGGTTTTCTCTAAGGCGGAATAAGCTAGAGCCGATTTTTCAACGCTATCTTGTTCACACAATGCCTACAAGTCTAAATATGCATTTTCAGCCTTCTATCTCTTTTCGTTAAGGAGTTCTTGCAAGGCATTTGGAAAAAATGTCAACGCGGTTTTCTCTATGGCGGAATAAGCTAGAGCCGATTTTTCAACGCTATCTTGTTCACACAATGCCTACAAGTCTAAATATGCATTTTCAGCCTTCTAGCTCTTTTCGTTAAGGAGTTATTGCAAGGCATTTGGAAAAAATGTCAACGCGGTTTTCTCTAAGGCGGAATAAGCTAGAGCCGATTTTTCAACGCTATCTTGTTCACACAATGCCTACAAGTCTAAATATGCATTTTCAGCCTTCTATCTCTTTTCGTTAAGGAGTTATTGCAAGGCATTTGGAAAAAATGTCAACGCGGTTTTCTCTGAGGCGGAATAAGCTAGAGCCGATTTTTCAACGCTATCTTGTTCACACAATGCCTACAAGTCTAAATATGCATTTTCAGCCTTCTATCTCTTTTCGTTAAGGAGTTATTGCAAGGCATTTGGAAAAAATGTCAACGCGGTTTTCTCTAAGGCGGAATAAGCTGGAGCAGATTTTTCAACGCTATCTTGTTCACACAATGCCTACAAGTCTAAATATGCATTTTCAGCCTTCTAGCTCTTTTCGTTAAGGAGTTATTGCAAGGCATTTGGAAAAAATGTCAACGCGGTTTTCTCTGAGGCGGAATAAGCTAGAGCCGATTTTTCAACGCTATCTTGTTCACACAATGCCTACAAGTCTAAATATGCATTTTCAGCCTTCTATCTCTTTTCGTTAAGGAGTTATTGCAAGGCATTTGGAAAAAATGTCAACGCGGTTTTCTCTGAGGCGGAATAAGCTAGAGACGATTTTTCAACGCTATCTTGTTCACACAATGCCTACAAGTCTAAATATGCATTTTCAGCCTTCTATCTCTTTTCGTTAAGGAGTTATTGCAAGGCATTTGGAAAAAATGTCAACGCGGTTTTCTCTAAGGCGGAATAAGCTGGAGCAGATTTTTCAACGCTATCTTGTTCACACAATGCCTACAAGTCTAAATATGCATTTTCAGCCTTCTATCTCTTTTCATTAAGGAGTTATTGCAAGGCATTTGGAAAAAATGTCAACGCGGTTTTCTCTAAGGCGGAATAAGCTGGAGCAGATTTTTCAACGCTATCTTGTTCACACAATGCCTACAAGTCTAAATATGCATTTTCAGCCTTCTAGCTCTTTTCGTTAAGGAGTTATTGCAAGGCATTTGGAAAAAATGTCAACGCGGTTTTCTCTGAGGCGGAATAAGCTAGAGCCGATTTTTCAACGCTATCTTGTTCACACAATGCCTACAAGTCTAAATATGCATTTTCAGCCTTCTATCTCTTTTCGTTAAGGAGTTATTGCAAGGCATTTGGAAAAAATGTCAACGCGGTTTTCTCTAAGGCGGAATAAGCTGGAGCAGATTTTTCAACGCTATCTTGTTCACACAATGCCTACAAGTCTAAATATGCATTTTCAGCCTTCTAGCTCTTTTCGTTAAGGAGTTATTGCAAGGCATTTGGAAAAAATGTCAACGCGGTTTTCTCTAAGGCGGAATAAGCTAGAGCCGATTTTTCAACGCTATCTTGTTCACACAATGCCTACAAGTCTAAATATGCATTTTCAGCCTTCTATCTCTTTTCGTTAAGGAGTTATTGCAAGGCATTTGGAAAAAATGTCAACGCGGTTTTCTCTAAGGCGGAATAAGCTAGAGCCGATTTTTCAACGCTATCTTGTTCACACAATGCCTACAAGTCTAAATATGCATTTTCAGCCTTCTATCTCTTTTCGTTAAGGAGTTATTGCAAGGCATATGGAAAAAATGTCAACGCGGTTTTCTCTAAGGCGGAATAAGCTAGAGCCGATTTTTCAACGCTATCTTGTTCACACAATGCCTACAAGTCTAAATATGCATTTTCAGCCTTCTATCTCTTTTCGTTAAGGAGTTATTGCAAGGCATTTGGAAAAAATGTCAACGCGGTTTTCTCTAAGGCGGAATAAGCTAGAGCCGATTTTTCAACGCTATCTTGTTCACACAATGCCTACAAGTCTAAATATGCATTTTCAGCCTTCTATCTCTTTTCGTTAAGGAGTTATTGCAAGGCATTTGGAAAAAATGTCAACGCGGTTTTCTCTGAGGCGGAATAAGCTAGAGCCGATTTTTCAACGCTATCTTGTTCACACAATGCCTACAAGTCTAAATATGCATTTTCAGCCTTCTATCTCTTTTCGTTAAGGAGTTATTGCAAGGCATATGGAAAAAATGTCAACGCGGTTTTCTCTAAGGCGGAATAAGCTAGAGCCGATTTTTCAACGCTATCTTGTTCACACAATGCCTACAAGTCTAAATATGCATTTTCAGCCTTCTATCTCTTTTCGTTAAGGAGTTATTGCAAGGCATTTGGAAAAAATGTCAACGCGGTTTTCTCTAAGGCGGAATAAGCTGGAGCAGATTTTTCAACGCTATCTTGTTCACACAATGCCTACAAGTCTAAATATGCATTTTCAGCCTTCTATCTCTTTTCGTTAAGGAGTTATTGCAAGGCATTTGGAAAAAATGTCAACGCGGTTTTCTCTGAGGCGGAATAAGCTAGAGCCGATTTTTCAACGCTATCTTGTTCACACAATGCCTACAAGTCTAAATTTGCATTTTCAGCCTTCTATCTCTTTTCGTTAAGGAGTTATTGCAAGGCATTTGGAAAAAATGTCAACGCGGTTTTCTCTGAGGCGGAATAAGCTAGAGCCGATTTTTCAACGCTATCTTGTTCACACAATGCCTACAAGTCTAAATATGCATTTTCAGCCTTCTATCTCTTTTCGTTAAGGAGTTATTGCAAGGCATTTGGAAAAAATGTCAACGCGGTTTTCTCTGAGGCGGAATAAGCTAGAGCCGATTTTTCAACGCTATCTTGTTCACACAATGCCTACAAGTCTAAATATGCATTTTCAGCCTTCTATCTCTTTTCGTTAAGGAGTTATTGCAAGGCATTTGGAAAAAATGTCAACGCGGTTTTCTCTAAGGCGGAATAAGCTAGTGCCGATTTTTCAACGCTATCTTGTTCACACAATGCCTACAAGTCTAAATATGCATTTTCAGCCTTCTATCTCTTTTCGTTAAGGAGTTATTGCAAGGCATTTGGAAAAAATGTCAACGCGGTTTTCTCTAAGGCGGAATAAGCTAGAGCCGATTTTTCAAAGCTATCTTGTTCACACAATGCCTACAAGTCTAAATATGCATTTTCAGCCTTCTATCTCTTTTCGTTAAGGAGTTATTGCAAGGCATTTGGAAAAAATGTCAACGCGGTTTTCTCTAAGGCGGAATAAGCTGGAGCAGATTTTTCAACGCTATCTTGTTCACACAATGCCTACAAGTCTAAATATGCATTTTCAGCCTTCTAGCTCTTTTCGTTAAGGAGTTATTGCAAGGCATTTGGAAAAAATGTCAACGCGGTTTTCTCTAAGGCGGAATAAGCTAGAGCCGATTTTTCAACGCTATCTTGTTCACACAATGCCTACAAGTCTAAATATGCATTTTCAGCCTTCTAGCTCTTTTCGTTAAGGAGTTATTGCAAGGCATTTGGAAAAAATGTCAACGCGGTTTTCTCTAAGGCGGAATAAGCTAGAGCCGATTTTTCAACGCTATCTTGTTCACACAATGCCTACAAGTCTAAATATGCATTTTCAGCCTTCTATCTCTTTTCGTTAAGGAGTTATTGCAAGGCATTTGGAAAAAATGTCAACGCGGTTTTCTCTGAGGCGGAATAAGCTAGAGACGATTTTTCAACGCTATCTTGTTCACACAATGCCTACAAGTCTAAATATGCATTTTCAGCCTTCTATCTCTTTTCGTTAAGGAGTTATTGCAAGGCATTTGGAAAAAATGTCAACGCGGTTTTCTCTAAGGCGGAATAAGCTGGAGCAGATTTTTCAACGCTATCTTGTTCACACAATGCCTACAAGTCTAAATATGCATTTTCAGCCTTCTATCTCTTTTCATTAAGGAGTTATTGCAAGGCATTTGGAAAAAATGTCAACGCGGTTTTCTCTAAGGCGGAATAAGCTGGAGCAGATTTTTCAACGCTATCTTGTTCACACAATGCCTACAAGTCTAAATATGCATTTTCAGCCTTCTAGCTCTTTTCGTTAAGGAGTTATTGCAAGGCATTTGGAAAAAATGTCAACGCGGTTTTCTCTGAGGCGGAATAAGCTAGAGCCGATTTTTCAACGCTATCTTGTTCACACAATGCCTACAAGTCTAAATATGCATTTTCAGCCTTCTATCTCTTTTCGTTAAGGAGTTATTGCAAGGCATTTGGAAAAAATGTCAACGCGGTTTTCTCTAAGGCGGAATAAGCTAGAGCCGATTTTTTAACGCTATCTTGTTCACACAATGCCTACAAGTCTAAATATGCATTTTCAGCCTTCTATCTCTTTTCGTTAAGGAGTTATTGCAAGGCATATGGAAAAAATGTCAACGCGGTTTTCTCTAAGGCGGAATAAGCTAGAGCCGATTTTTCAACGCTATCTTGTTCACACAATGCCTACAAGTCTAAATATGCATTTTCAGCCTTCTATCTCTTTTCGTTAAGGAGTTATTGCAAGGCATTTGGAAAAAATGTCAACGCGGTTTTCTCTAAGGCGGAATAAGCTAGAGCCGATTTTTCAACGCTATCTTGTTCACACAATGCCTACAAGTCTAAATATGCATTTTCAGCCTTCTATCTCTTTTCGTTAAGGAGTTATTGCAAGGCATTTGGAAAAAATGTCAACGCGGTTTTCTCTGAGGCGGAATAAGCTAGAGCCGATTTTTCAACGCTATCTTGTTCACACAATGCCTACAAGTCTAAATATGCATTTTCAGCCTTCTATCTCTTTTCGTTAAGGAGTTATTGCAAGGCATATGGAAAAAATGTCAACGCGGTTTTCTCTAAGGCGGAATAAGCTAGAGCCGATTTTTCAACGCTATCTTGTTCACACAATGCCTACAAGTCTAAATATGCATTTTCAGCCTTCTATCTCTTTTCGTTAAGGAGTTATTGCAAGGCATTTGGAAAAAATGTCAACGCGGTTTTCTCTAAGGCGGAATAAGCTGGAGCAGATTTTTCAACGCTATCTTGTTCACACAATGCCTACAAGTCTAAATATGCATTTTCAGCCTTCTATCTCTTTTCGTTAAGGAGTTATTGCAAGGCATTTGGAAAAAATGTCAACGCGGTTTTCTCTGAGGCGGAATAAGCTAGAGCCGATTTTTCAACGCTATCTTGTTCACACAATGCCTACAAGTCTAAATTTGCATTTTCAGCCTTCTATCTCTTTTCGTTAAGGAGTTATTGCAAGGCATTTGGAAAAAATGTCAACGCGGTTTTCTCTGAGGCGGAATAAGCTAGAGCCGATTTTTCAACGCTATCTTGTTCACACAATGCCTACAAGTCTAAATATGCATTTTCAGCCTTCTATCTCTTTTCGTTAAGGAGTTATTGCAAGGCATTTGGAAAAAATGTCAACGCGGTTTTCTCTGAGGCGGAATAAGCTAGAGCCGATTTTTCAACGCTATCTTGTTCACACAATGCCTACAAGTCTAAATATGCATTTTCAGCCTTCTATCTCTTTTCGTTAAGGAGTTATTGCAAGGCATTTGGAAAAAATGTCAACGCGGTTTTCTCTAAGGCGGAATAAGCTAGTGCCGATTTTTCAACGCTATCTTGTTCACACAATGCCTACAAGTCTAAATATGCATTTTCAGCCTTCTATCTCTTTTCGTTAAGGAGTTATTGCAAGGCATTTGGAAAAAATGTCAACGCGGTTTTCTCTAAGGCGGAATAAGCTAGAGCCGATTTTTCAAAGCTATCTTGTTCACACAATGCCTACAAGTCTAAATATGCATTTTCAGCCTTCTATCTCTTTTCGTTAAGGAGTTATTGCAAGGCATTTGGAAAAAATGTCAACGCGGTTTTCTCTAAGGCGGAATAAGCTGGAGCAGATTTTTCAACGCTATCTTGTTCACACAATGCCTACAAGTCTAAATATGCATTTTCAGCCTTCTAGCTCTTTTCGTTAAGGAGTTATTGCAAGGCATTTGGAAAAAATGTCAACGCGGTTTTCTCTAAGGCGGAATAAGCTAGAGCCGATTTTTCAACGCTATCTTGTTCACACAATGCCTACAAGTCTAAATATGCATTTTCAGCCTTCTAGCTCTTTTCGTTAAGGAGTTATTGCAAGGCATTTGGAAAAAATGTCAACGCGGTTTTCTCTAAGGCGGAATAAGCTAGAGCCGATTTTTCAACGCTATCTTGTTCACACAATGCCTACAAGTCTAAATATGCATTTTCAGCCTTCTATCTCTTTTCGTTAAGGAGTTATTGCAAGGCATTTGGAAAAAATGTCAACGCGGTTTTCTCTGAGGCGGAATAAGCTAGAGACGATTTTTCAACGCTATCTTGTTCACACAATGCCTACAAGTCTAAATATGCATTTTCAGCCTTCTATCTCTTTTCGTTAAGGAGTTATTGCAAGGCATTTGGAAAAAATGTCAACGCGGTTTTCTCTAAGGCGGAATAAGCTGGAGCAGATTTTTCAACGCTATCTTGTTCACACAATGCCTACAAGTCTAAATATGCATTTTCAGCCTTCTATCTCTTTTCATTAAGGAGTTATTGCAAGGCATTTGGAAAAAATGTCGCTACCTAAATATGCATTTTCAGCCTTCTAGCTCTTTTCGTTAAGGAGTTATTGCAAGGCATTTGGAAAAAATGTCAACGCGGTTTCTCTGAGGCGGAATAAGCTAGAGCCGATTTTCAACGCTATCTTGTTCACACAATGCCTACAAGTCTAAATATGCATTTTCAGCCTTCTATCTCTTTTCGTTAAGGAGTTATTGCAAGGCATTTGGAAAAAATGTCAACGCGGTTTTCTCTAAGGCGGAATAAGCTGGAGCAGATTTTTCAACGCTATCTTGTTCACACAATGCCTACAAGTCTAAATATGCATTTTCAGCCTTCTAGCTCTTTTCGTTAAGGAGTTATTGCAAGGCATTTGGAAAAAATGTCAACGCGGTTTTCTCTAAGGCGGAATAAGCTAGAGCCGATTTTTCAACGCTATCTTGTTCACACAATGCCTTCTACAAGTCTAAATATGCATTTTCAGCCTTCTATCTCTTTTCGTTAAGGAGTTATTGCAGGCATTTGGAAAAATGTCAACGCGGTTTTCTCTAAGGCGGAATAAGCTAGAGCCGATTTTTCAACGCTATCTTGTTCACACAATGCCTACAAGTCTAAATATGCATTTTCAGCCTTCTATCTCTTTTCGTTAAGGAGTTATTGCAAGGCATATGGAAAAAATGTCAACGCGGTTTTCTCTAAGGCGGAATAAGCTAGAGCCGATTTTCAACGCTATCTTGTTCACACAATGCCTACAAGTCTAAATATGCATTTTCAGCCTTCTAGCTCTTTTCGTTAAGGAGTTATTGCAAGGCATTTGGAAAAAATGTCAACGCGGTTTTCTCTGAGGCGGAATAAGCTAGAGCCGATTTTTCAACGCTATCTTGTTCACACAATGCCTACAAGTCTAAATATGCATTTTCAGCCTTCTATCTCTTTTCGTTAAGGAGTTATTGCAAGGCATATGGAAAAAATGTCAACGCGGTTTTCTCTAAGGCGGAATAAGCTAGAGCCGATTTTCAACGCTATCTTGTTCACACAATGCCTACAAGTCTAAATATGCATTTTCAGCCTTCTATCTCTTTTCGTTAAGGAGTTATTGCAAGGCATTTGGAAAAAATGTCAACGCGGTTTTCTCTAAGGCGGAATAAGCTGGAGCAGATTTTTCAACGCTATCTTGTTCACACAATGCCTACAAGTCTAAATATGCATTTTCAGCCTTCTATCTCTTTTCGTTAAGGAGTTATTGCAAGGCATTTGGAAAAAATGTCAACGCGGTTTTCTCTGAGGCGGAATAAGCTAGAGCCGATTTTTCAACGCTATCTTGTTCACACAATGCCTACAAGTCTAAATTTGCATTTTCAGCCTTCTATCTCTTTTCGTTAAGGAGTTATTGCAAGGCATTTGGAAAAAATGTCAACGCGGTTTTCTCTGAGGCGGAATAAGCTAGAGCCGATTTTTCAACGCTATCTTGTTCACACAATGCCTACAAGTCTAAATATGCATTTTCAGCCTTCTATCTCTTTTCGTTAAGGAGTTATTGCAAGGCATTTGGAAAAAATGTCAACGCGGTTTTCTCTGAGGCGGAATAAGCTAGAGCCGATTTTTCAACGCTATCTTGTTCACACAATGCCTACAAGTCTAAATATGCATTTTCAGCCTTCTATCTCTTTTCGTTAAGGAGTTATTGCAAGGCATTTGGAAAAAATGTCAACGCGGTTTTCTCTAAGGCGGAATAAGCTAGTGCCGATTTTTCAACGCTATCTTGTTCACACAATGCCTACAAGTCTAAATATGCATTTTCAGCCTTCTATCTCTTTTCGTTAAGGAGTTATTGCAAGGCATTTGGAAAAAATGTCAACGCGGTTTTCTCTAAGGCGGAATAAGCTAGAGCCGATTTTTCAAAGCTATCTTGTTCACACAATGCCTACAAGTCTAAATATGCATTTTCAGCCTTCTATCTCTTTTCGTTAAGGAGTTATTGCAAGGCATTTGGAAAAAATGTCAACGCGGTTTTCTCTAAGGCGGAATAAGCTGGAGCAGATTTTTCAACGCTATCTTGTTCACACAATGCCTACAAGTCTAAATATGCATTTTCAGCCTTCTAGCTCTTTTCGTTAAGGAGTTATTGCAAGGCATTTGGAAAAAATGTCAACGCGGTTTTCTCTAAGGCGGAATAAGCTAGAGCCGATTTTTCAACGCTATCTTGTTCACACAATGCCTACAAGTCTAAATATGCATTTTCAGCCTTCTAGCTCTTTTCGTTAAGGAGTTATTGCAAGGCATTTGGAAAAAATGTCAACGCGGTTTTCTCTAAGGCGGAATAAGCTAGAGCCGATTTTTCAAACGCTATCTTGTTCACACAATGCCTACAAGTCTAAATATGCATTTTCAGCCTTCTATCTCTTTTCGTTAAGGAGTTATTGCAAGGCATTTGGAAAAAATGTCAACGCGGTTTTCTCTGAGGCGGAATAAGCTAGAGACGATTTTTCAACGCTATCTTGTTCACACAATGCCTACAAGTCTAAATATGCATTTTCAGCCTTCTATCTCTTTTCGTTAAGGAGTTATTGCAAGGCATTTGGAAAAAATGTCAACGCGGTTTTCTCTAAGGCGGAATAAGCTGGAGCAGATTTTTCAACGCTATCTTGTTCACACAATGCCTACAAGTCTAAATATGCATTTTCAGCCTTCTATCTCTTTTCATTAAGGAGTTATTGCAAGGCATTTGGAAAAAATGTCAACGCGGTTTTCTCTAAGGCGGAATAAGCTGGAGCAGATTTTTCAACGCTATCTTGTTCACACAATGCCTACAAGTCTAAATATGCATTTTCAGCCTTCTAGCTCTTTTCGTTAAGGAGTTATTGCAAGGCATTTGGAAAAATGTCAACGCGGTTTTCTCTGAGGCGGAATAAGCTAGAGCCGATTTTTCAACGCTATCTTGTTCACACAATGCCTACAAGTCTAAATATGCATTTTCAGCCTTCTATCTCTTTTCGTTAAGGAGTTATTGCAAGGCATTTGGAAAAAATGTCAACGCGGTTTTCTCTAAGGCGGAATAAGCTAGAGCCGATTTTTCAACGCTATCTTGTTCACACAATGCCTACAAGTCTAAATATGCATTTTCAGCCTTCTATCTCTTTTCGTTAAGGAGTTATTGCAAGGCATATGGAAAAAATGTCAACGCGGTTTTCTCTAAGGCGGAATAAGCTAGAGCCGATTTTTCAACGCTATCTTGTTCACACAATGCCTACAAGTCTAAATATGCATTTTCAGCCTTCTATCTCTTTTCGTTAAGGAGTTATTGCAAGGCATTTGGAAAAAATGTCAACGCGGTTTTCTCTAAGGCGGAATAAGCTAGAGCCGATTTTTCAACGCTATCTTGTTCACACAATGCCTACAAGTCTAAATATGCATTTTCAGCCTTCTATCTCTTTTCGTTAAGGAGTTATTGCAAGGCATTTGGAAAAAATGTCAACGCGGTTTTCTCTGAGGCGGAATAAGCTAGAGCCGATTTTTCAACGCTATCTTGTTCACACAATGCCTACAAGTCTAAATATGCATTTTCAGCCTTCTATCTCTTTTCGTTAAGGAGTTATTGCAAGGCATATGGAAAAAATGTCAACGCGGTTTTCTCTAAGGCGGAATAAGCTAGAGCCGATTTTTCAACGCTATCTTGTTCACACAATGCCTACAAGTCTAAATATGCATTTTCAGCCTTCTATCTCTTTTCGTTAAGGAGTTATTGCAAGGCATTTGGAAAAAATGTCAACGCGGTTTTCTCTAAGGCGGAATAAGCTGGAGCAGATTTTTCAACGCTATCTTGTTCACACAATGCCTACAAGTCTAAATATGCATTTTCAGCCTTCTATCTCTTTTCGTTAAGGAGTTATTGCAAGGCATTTGGAAAAAATGTCAACGCGGTTTTCTCTGAGGCGGAATAAGCTAGAGCCGATTTTTCAACGCTATCTTGTTCACACAATGCCTACAAGTCTAAATTTGCATTTTCAGCCTTCTATCTCTTTTCGTTAAGGAGTTATTGCAAGGCATTTGGAAAAAATGTCAACGCGGTTTTCTCTGAGGCGGAATAAGCTAGAGCCGATTTTTCAACGCTATCTTGTTCACACAATGCCTACAAGTCTAAATATGCATTTTCAGCCTTCTATCTCTTTTCGTTAAGGAGTTATTGCAAGGCATTTGGAAAAAATGTCAACGCGGTTTTCTCTGAGGCGGAATAAGCTAGAGCCGATTTTTCAACGCTATCTTGTTCACACAATGCCTACAAGTCTAAATATGCATTTTCAGCCTTCTATCTCTTTTCGTTAAGGAGTTATTGCAAGGCATTTGGAAAAAATGTCAACGCGGTTTTCTCTAAGGCGGAATAAGCTAGTGCCGATTTTTCAACGCTATCTTGTTCACACAATGCCTACAAGTCTAAATATGCATTTTCAGCCTTCTATCTCTTTTCGTTAAGGAGTTATTGCAAGGCATTTGGAAAAAATGTCAACGCGGTTTTCTCTAAGGCGGAATAAGCTAGAGCCGATTTTTCAAAGCTATCTTGTTCACACAATGCCTACAAGTCTAAATATGCATTTTCAGCCTTCTATCTCTTTTCGTTAAGGAGTTATTGCAAGGCATTTGGAAAAAATGTCAACGCGGTTTTCTCTAAGGCGGAATAAGCTAGAGCCGATTTTTCAACGCTATCTTGTTCACACAATGCCTACAAGTCTAAATATGCATTTTCAGCCTTCTAGCTCTTTTCGTTAAGGAGTTATTGCAAGGCATTTGGAAAAAATGTCAACGCGGTTTTCTCTAAGGCGGAATAAGCTGGAGCAGATTTTTCAACGCTATCTTGTTCACACAATGCCTACAAGTCTAAATATGCATTTTCAGCCTTCTAGCTCTTTTCGTTAAGGAGTTATTGCAAGGCATTTGGAAAAAATGTCAACGCGGTTTTCTCTAAGGCGGAATAAGCTAGAGCCGATTTTTCAACGCTATCTTGTTCACACAATGCCTACAAGTCTAAATATGCATTTTCAGCCTTCTATCTCTTTTCGTTAAGGAGTTATTGCAAGGCATTTGGAAAAAATGTCAACGCGGTTTTCTCTAAGGCGGAATAAGCTAGAGCCGATTTTTCAACGCTATCTTGTTCACACAATGCCTACAAGTCTAAATATGCATTTTCAGCCTTCTATCTCTTTTCGTTAAGGAGTTATTGCAAGGCATATGGAAAAAATGTCAACGCGGTTTTCTCTAAGGCGGAATAAGCTAGAGCCGATTTTTCAACGCTATCTTGTTCACACAATGCCTACAAGTCTAAATATGCATTTTCAGCCTTCTATCTCTTTTCGTTAAGGAGTTATTGCAAGGCATTTGGAAAAAATGTCAACGCGGTTTTCTCTAAGGCGGAATAAGCTAGAGCCGATTTTTCAACGCTATCTTGTTCACACAATGCCTACAAGTCTAAATATGCATTTTCAGCCTTCTATCTCTTTTCGTTAAGGAGTTATTGCAAGGCATTTGGAAAAAATGTCAACGCGGTTTTCTCTAAGGCGGAATAAGCTGGAGCAGATTTTTCAACGCTATCTTGTTCACACAATGCCTACAAGTCTAAATATGCATTTTCAGCCTTCTAGCTCTTTTCGTTAAGGAGTTATTGCAAGGCATTTGGAAAAAATGTCAACGCGGTTTTCTCTGAGGCGGAATAAGCTAGAGCCGATTTTTCAACGCTATCTTGTACACACAATGCCTACAAGTCTAAATATGCATTTTCAGCCTTCTATCTCTTTTCGTTAAGGAGTTATTGCAAGGCATTTGGAAAAAATGTCAACGCGGTTTTCTCTAAGGCGGAATAAGCTGGAGCAGATTTTTCAACGCTATCTTGTTCACACAATGCCTACAAGTCTAAATATGCATTTTCAGCCTTCTAGCTCTTTTCGTTAAGGAGTTATTGCAAGGCATTTGGAAAAAATGTCAACGCGGTTTTCTCTAAGGCGGAATAAGCTAGAGCCGATTTTTCAACGCTATCTTGTTCACACAATGCCTACAAGTCTAAATTTGCATTTTCAGCCTTCTATCTCTTTTCGTTAAGGAGTTATTGCAAGGCATTTGGAAAAAATGTCAACGCGGTTTTCTCTGAGGCGGAATAAGCTAGAGCCGATTTTTCAACGCTATCTTGTTCACACAATGCCTACAAGTCTAAATATGCATTTTCAGCCTTCTATCTCTTTTCGTTAAGGAGTTATTGCAAGGCATATGGAAAAAATGTCAACGCGGTTTTCTCTAAGGCGGAATAAGCTAGAGCCGATTTTTCAACGCTATCTTGTTCACACAATGCCTACAAGTCTAAATTTGCATTTTCAGCCTTCTATCTCTTTTCGTTAAGGAGTTATTGCAAGGCATTTGGAAAAAATGTCAACGCGGTTTTCTCTGAGGCGGAATAAGCTAGAGCCGATTTTTCAACGCTATCTTGTTCACACAATGCCTACAAGTCTAAATATGCATTTTCAGCCTTCTATCTCTTTTCGTTAAGGAGTTATTGCAAGGCATATGGAAAAAATGTCAACGCGGTTTTCTCTAAGGCGGAATAAGCTAGAGCCGATTTTTCAACGCTATCTTGTTCACACAATGCCTACAAGTCTAAATATGCATTTTCAGCCTTCTATCTCTTTTCGTTAAGGAGTTATTGCAAGGCATTTGGAAAAAATGTCAACGCGGTTTTCTCTAAGGCGGAATAAGCTGGAGCAGATTTTTCAACGCTATCTTGTTCACACAATGCCTACAAGTCTAAATATGCATTTTCAGCCTTCTAGCTCTTTTCGTTAAGGAGTTATTGCAAGGCATTTGGAAAAAATGTCAACGCGGTTTTCTCTAAGGCGGAATAAGCTAGTGCCGATTTTTCAACGCTATCTTGTTCACACAATGCCTACAAGTCTAAATATGCATTTTCAGCCTTCTATCTCTTTTCGTTAAGGAGTTATTGCAAGGCATTTGGAAAAAATGTCAACGCGGTTTTCTCTAAGGCGGAATAAGCTAGAGCCGATTTTTCAAAGCTATCTTGTTCACACAATGCCTACAAGTCTAAATATGCATTTTCAGCCTTCTATCTCTTTTCGTTAAGGAGTTATTGCAAGGCATTTGGAAAAAATGTCAACGCGGTTTTCTCTAAGGCGGAATAAGCTGGAGCAGATTTTTCAACGCTATCTTGTTCACACAATGCCTACAAGTCTAAATATGCATTTTCAGCCTTCTAGCTCTTTTCGTTAAGGAGTTATTGCAAGGCATTTGGAAAAAATGTCAACGCGGTTTTCTCTAAGGCGGAATAAGCTAGAGCCGATTTTTCAACGCTATCTTGTTCACACAATGCCTACAAGTCTAAATATGCATTTTCAGCCTTCTATCTCTTTTCGTTAAGGAGTTATTGCAAGGCATTTGGAAAAAATGTCAACGCGGTTTTCTCTAAGGCGGAATAAGCTAGAGCCGATTTTTCAACGCTATCTTGTTCACACAATGCCTACAAGTCTAAATATGCATTTTCAGCCTTCTATCTCTTTTCGTAAAGGAGTTCTTGCAAGGCATTTGGAAAAAATGTCAACGCGGTTTTCTCTATGGCGGAATAAGCTAGAGCCGATTTTTCAACGCTATCTTGTTCACACAATGCCTACAAGTCTAAATATGCATTTTCAGCCTTCTAGCTCTTTTCGTTAAGGAGTTATTGCAAGGCATTTGGAAAAAATGTCAACGCGGTTTTCTCTAAGGCGGAATAAGCTAGAGCCGATTTTTCAACGCTATCTTGTTCACACAATGCCTACAAGTCTAAATATGCATTTTCAGCCTTCTATCTCTTTTCGTTAAGGAGTTATTGCAAGGCATTTGGAAAAAATGTCAACGCGGTTTTCTCTGAGGCGGAATAAGCTAGAGCCGATTTTTCAACGCTATCTTGTTCACACAATGCCTACAAGTCTAAATATGCATTTTCAGCCTTCTATCTCTTTTCGTTAAGGAGTTATTGCAAGGCATTTGGAAAAAATGTCAACGCGGTTTTCTCTAAGGCGGAATAAGCTGGAGCAGATTTTTCAACGCTATCTTGTTCACACAATGCCTACAAGTCTAAATATGCATTTTCAGCCTTCTAGCTCTTTTCGTTAAGGAGTTATTGCAAGGCATTTGGAAAAAATGTCAACGCGGTTTTCTCTGAGGCGGAATAAGCTAGAGCCGATTTTTCAACGCTATCTTGTTCACACAATGCCTACAAGTCTAAATATGCATTTTCAGCCTTCTATCTCTTTTCGTTAAGGAGTTATTGCAAGGCATTTGGAAAAAATGTCAACGCGGTTTTCTCTAAGGCGGAATAAGCTGGAGCAGATTTTTCAACGCTATCTTGTTCACACAATGCCTACAAGTCTAAATATGCATTTTCAGCCTTCTAGCTCTTTTCGTTAAGGAGTTATTGCAAGGCATTTGGAAAAAATGTCAACGCGGTTTTCTCTGAGGCGGAATAAGCTAGAGCCGATTTTTCAACGCTATCTTGTACACACAATGCCTACAAGTCTAAATATGCATTTTCAGCCTTCTATCTCTTTTCGTTAAGGAGTTATTGCAAGGCATTTGGAAAAAATGTCAACGCGGTTTTCTCTAAGGCGGAATAAGCTGGAGCAGATTTTTCAACGCTATCTTGTTCACACAATGCCTACAAGTCTAAATATGCATTTTCAGCCTTCTAGCTCTTTTCGTTAAGGAGTTATTGCAAGGCATTTGGAAAAAATGTCAACGCGGTTTTCTCTAAGGCGGAATAAGCTAGAGCCGATTTTTCAACGCTATCTTGTTCACACAATGCCTACAAGTCTAAATTTGCATTTTCAGCCTTCTATCTCTTTTCGTTAAGGAGTTATTGCAAGGCATTTGGAAAAAATGTCAACGCGGTTTTCTCTGAGGCGGAATAAGCTAGAGCCGATTTTTCAACGCTATCTTGTTCACACAATGCCTACAAGTCTAAATATGCATTTTCAGCCTTCTATCTCTTTTCGTTAAGGAGTTATTGCAAGGCATATGGAAAAAATGTCAACGCGGTTTTCTCTAAGGCGGAATAAGCTAGAGCCGATTTTTCAACGCTATCTTGTTCACACAATGCCTACAAGTCTAAATATGCATTTTCAGCCTTCTATCTCTTTTCGTTAAGGAGTTATTGCAAGGCATTTGGAAAAAATGTCAACGCGGTTTTCTCTAAGGCGGAATAAGCTGGAGCAGATTTTTCAACGCTATCTTGTTCACACAATGCCTACAAGTCTAAATATGCATTTTCAGCCTTCTAGCTCTTTTCGTTAAGGAGTTATTGCAAGGCATTTGGAAAAAATGTCAACGCGGTTTTCTCTAAGGCGGAATAAGCTAGTGCCGATTTTTCAACGCTATCTTGTTCACACAATGCCTACAAGTCTAAATATGCATTTTCAGCCTTCTATCTCTTTTCGTTAAGGAGTTATTGCAAGGCATTTGGAAAAAATGTCAACGCGGTTTTCTCTAAGGCGGAATAAGCTAGAGCCGATTTTTCAAAGCTATCTTGTTCACACAATGCCTACAAGTCTAAATATGCATTTTCAGCCTTCTATCTCTTTTCGTTAAGGAGTTATTGCAAGGCATTTGGAAAAAATGTCAACGCGGTTTTCTCTAAGGCGGAATAAGCTGGAGCAGATTTTTCAACGCTATCTTGTTCACACAATGCCTACAAGTCTAAATATGCATTTTCAGCCTTCTAGCTCTTTTCGTTAAGGAGTTATTGCAAGGCATTTGGAAAAAATGTCAACGCGGTTTTCTCTAAGGCGGAATAAGCTAGAGCCGATTTTTCAACGCTATCTTGTTCACACAATGCCTACAAGTCTAAATATGCATTTTCAGCCTTCTATCTCTTTTCGTTAAGGAGTTATTGCAAGGCATTTGGAAAAAATGTCAACGCGGTTTTCTCTAAGGCGGAATAAGCTAGAGCCGATTTTTCAACGCTATCTTGTTCACACAATGCCTACAAGTCTAAATATGCATTTTCAGCCTTCTATCTCTTTTCGTTAAGGAGTTATTGCAAGGCATTTGGAAAAAATGTCAACGCGGTTTTCTCTATGGCGGAATAAGCTAGAGCCGATTTTTCAACGCTATCTTGTTCACACAATGCCTACAAGTCTAAATATGCATTTTCAGCCTTCTAGCTCTTTTCGTTAAGGAGTTATTGCAAGGCATTTGGAAAAAATGTCAACGCGGTTTTCTCTAAGGCGGAATAAGCTAGAGCCGATTTTTCAACGCTATCTTGTTCACACAATGCCTACAAGTCTAAATATGCATTTTCAGCCTTCTATCTCTTTTCGTTAAGGAGTTATTGCAAGGCATTTGGAAAAAATGTCAACGCGGTTTTCTCTAAGGCGGAATAAGCTAGAGCCGATTTTTCAACGCTATCTTGTTCACACAATGCCTACAAGTCTAAATATGCATTTTCAGCCTTCTATCTCTTTTCGTTAAGGAGTTATTGCAAGGCATTTGGAAAAAATGTCAACGCGGTTTTCTCTGAGGCGGAATAAGCTAGAGCCGATTTTTCAACGCTATCTTGTTCACACAATGCCTACAAGTCTAAATATGCATTTTCAGCCTTCTATCTCTTTTCGTTAAGGAGTTATTGCAAGGCATTTGGAAAAAATGTCAACGCGGTTTTCTCTAAGGCGGAATAAGCTAGAGCCGATTTTTCAACGCTATCTTGTTCACACAATGCCTACAAGTCTAAATATGCATTTTCAGCCTTCTATCTCTTTTCGTTAAGGAGTTATTGCAAGGCATTTGGAAAAAATGTCAACGCGGTTTTCTCTAAGGCGGAATAAGCTGGAGCAGATTTTTCAACGCTATCTTGTTCACACAATGCCTACAAGTCTAAATATGCATTTTCAGCCTTCTAGCTCTTTTCGTTAAGGAGTTATTGCAAGGCATTTGGAAAAAATGTCAACGCGGTTTTCTCTAAGGCGGAATAAGCTAGTGCCGATTTTTCAACGCTATCTTGTTCACACAATGCCTACAAGTCTAAATATGCATTTTCAGCCTTCTATCTCTTTTCGTTAAGGAGTTATTGCAAGGCATTTGGAAAAAATGTCAACGCGGTTTTCTCTAAGGCGGAATAAGCTAGAGCCGATTTTTCAAAGCTATCTTGTTCACACAATGCCTACAAGTCTAAATATGCATTTTCAGCCTTCTATCTCTTTTCGTTAAGGAGTTATTGCAAGGCATTTGGAAAAAATGTCAACGCGGTTTTCTCTAAGGCGGAATAAGCTGGAGCAGATTTTTCAACGCTATCTTGTTCACACAATGCCTACAAGTCTAAATATGCATTTTCAGCCTTCTAGCTCTTTTCGTTAAGGAGTTATTGCAAGGCATTTGGAAAAAATGTCAACGCGGTTTTCTCTAAGGCGGAATAAGCTAGAGCCGATTTTTCAACGCTATCTTGTTCACACAATGCCTACAAGTCTAAATATGCATTTTCAGCCTTCTATCTCTTTTCGTTAAGGAGTTATTGCAAGGCATTTGGAAAAAATGTCAACGCGGTTTTCTCTAAGGCGGAATAAGCTAGAGCCGATTTTTCAACGCTATCTTGTTCACACAATGCCTACAAGTCTAAATATGCATTTTCAGCCTTCTATCTCTTTTCGTTAAGGAGTTATTGCAAGGCATTTGGAAAAAATGTCAACGCGGTTTTCTCTATGGCGGAATAAGCTAGAGCCGATTTTTCAACGCTATCTTGTTCACACAATGCCTACAAGTCTAAATATGCATTTTCAGCCTTCTAGCTCTTTTCGTTAAGGAGTTATTGCAAGGCATTTGGAAAAAATGTCAACGCGGTTTTCTCTAAGGCGGAATAAGCTAGAGCCGATTTTTCAACGCTATCTTGTTCACACAATGCCTACAAGTCTAAATATGCATTTTCAGCCTTCTATCTCTTTTCGTTAAGGAGTTATTGCAAGGCATTTGGAAAAAATGTCAACGCGGTTTTCTCTAAGGCGGAATAAGCTAGAGCCGATTTTTCAACGCTATCTTGTTCACACAATGCCTACAAGTCTAAATATGCATTTTCAGCCTTCTATCTCTTTTCGTTAAGGAGTTATTGCAAGGCATTTGGAAAAAATGTCAACGCGGTTTTCTCTGAGGCGGAATAAGCTAGAGCCGATTTTTCAACGCTATCTTGTTCACACAATGCCTACAAGTCTAAATATGCATTTTCAGCCTTCTATCTCTTTTCGTTAAGGAGTTATTGCAAGGCATTTGGAAAAAATGTCAACGCGGTTTTCTCTAAGGCGGAATAAGCTAGAGCCGATTTTTCAACGCTATCTTGTTCACACAATGCCTACAAGTCTAAATATGCATTTTCAGCCTTCTATCTCTTTTCGTTAAGGAGTTATTGCAAGGCATTTGGAAAAAATGTCAACGCGGTTTTCTCTATGGCGGAATAAGCTAGAGCCGATTTTTCAACGCTATCTTGTTCACACAATGCCTACAAGTCTAAATATGCATTTTCAGCCTTCTAGCTCTTTTCGTTAAGGAGTTATTGCAAGGCATTTGGAAAAAATGTCAACGCGGTTTTCTCTAAGGCGGAATAAGCTAGAGCCGATTTTTCAACGCTATCTTGTTCACACAATGCCTACAAGTCTAAATATGCATTTTCAGCCTTCTATCTCTTTTCGTTAAGGAGTTATTGCAAGGCATTTGGAAAAAATGTCAACGCGGTTTTCTCTGAGGCGGAATAAGCTAGAGCCGATTTTTCAACGCTATCTTGTTCACACAATGCCTACAAGTCTAAATATGCATTTTCAGCCTTCTATCTCTTTTCGTTAAGGAGTTATTGCAAGGCATTTGGAAAAAATGTCAACGCGGTTTTCTCTAAGGCGGAATAAGCTGGAGCAGATTTTTCAACGCTATCTTGTTCACACAATGCCTACAAGTCTAAATATGCATTTTCAGCCTTCTAGCTCTTTTCGTTAAGGAGTTATTGCAAGGCATTTGGAAAAAATGTCAACGCGGTTTTCTCTGAGGCGGAATAAGCTAGAGCCGATTTTTCAACGCTATCTTGTTCACACAATGCCTTCAAGTCTAAATATGCATTTTCAGCCTTCTATCTCTTTTCGTTAAGGAGTTATTGCAAGGCATTTGGAAAAAATGTCAACGCGGTTTTCTCTAAGGCGGAATAAGCTGGAGCAGATTTTTCAACGCTATCTTGTTCACACAATGCCTACAAGTCTAAATATGCATTTTCAGCCTTCTAGCTCTTTTCGTTAAGGAGTTATTGCAAGGCATTTGGAAAAAATGTCAACGCGGTTTTCTCTGAGGCGGAATAAGCTAGAGCCGATTTTTCAACGCTATCTTGTACACACAATGCCTACAAGTCTAAATATGCATTTTCAGCCTTCTATCTCTTTTCGTTAAGGAGTTATTGCAAGGCATTTGGAAAAAATGTCAACGCGGTTTTCTCTAAGGCGGAATAAGCTGGAGCAGATTTTTCAACGCTATCTTGTTCACACAATGCCTACAAGTCTAAATATGCATTTTCAGCCTTCTAGCTCTTTTCGTTAAGGAGTTATTGCAAGGCATTTGGAAAAAATGTCAACGCGGTTTTCTCTAAGGCGGAATAAGCTAGAGCCGATTTTTCAACGCTATCTTGTTCACACAATGCCTACAAGTCTAAATTTGCATTTTCAGCCTTCTATCTCTTTTCGTTAAGGAGTTATTGCAAGGCATTTGGAAAAAATGTCAACGCGGTTTTCTCTGAGGCGGAATAAGCTAGAGCCGATTTTTCAACGCTATCTTGTTCACACAATGCCTACAAGTCTAAATATGCATTTTCAGCCTTCTATCTCTTTTCGTTAAGGAGTTATTGCAAGGCATATGGAAAAAATGTCAACGCGGTTTTCTCTAAGGCGGAATAAGCTAGAGCCGATTTTTCAACGCTATCTTGTTCACACAATGCCTACAAGTCTAAATATGCATTTTCAGCCTTCTATCTCTTTTCGTTAAGGAGTTATTGCAAGGCATTTGGAAAAAATGTCAACGCGGTTTTCTCTAAGGCGGAATAAGCTGGAGCAGATTTTTCAACGCTATCTTGTTCACACAATGCCTACAAGTCTAAATATGCATTTTCAGCCTTCTAGCTCTTTTCGTTAAGGAGTTATTGCAAGGCATTTGGAAAAAATGTCAACGCGGTTTTCTCTAAGGCGGAATAAGCTAGTGCCGATTTTTCAACGCTATCTTGTTCACACAATGCCTACAAGTCTAAATATGCATTTTCAGCCTTCTATCTCTTTTCGTTAAGGAGTTATTGCAAGGCATTTGGAAAAAATGTCAACGCGGTTTTCTCTAAGGCGGAATAAGCTAGAGCCGATTTTTCAAAGCTATCTTGTTCACACAATGCCTACAAGTCTAAATATGCATTTTCAGCCTTCTATCTCTTTTCGTTAAGGAGTTATTGCAAGGCATTTGGAAAAAATGTCAACGCGGTTTTCTCTAAGGCGGAATAAGCTGGAGCAGATTTTTCAACGCTATCTTGTTCACACAATGCCTACAAGTCTAAATATGCATTTTCAGCCTTCTAGCTCTTTTAGTTAAGGAGTTATTGCAAGGCATTTGGAAAAAATGTCAACGCGGTTTTCTCTAAGGCGGAATAAGCTAGAGCCGATTTTTCAACGCTATCTTGTTCACACAATGCCTACAAGTCTAAATATGCATTTTCAGCCTTCTATCTCTTTTCGTTAAGGAGTTATTGCAAGGCATTTGGAAAAAATGTCAACGCGGTTTTCTCTAAGGCGGAATAAGCTAGAGCCGATTTTTCAACGCTATCTTGTTCACACAATGCCTACAAGTCTAAATATGCATTTTCAGCCTTCTATCTCTTTTCGTTAAGGAGTTATTGCAAGGCATTTGGAAAAAATGTCAACGCGGTTTTCTCTATGGCGGAATAAGCTAGAGCCGATTTTTCAACGCTATCTTGTTCACACAATGCCTACAAGTCTAAATATGCATTTTCAGCCTTCTAGCTCTTTTCGTTAAGGAGTTATTGCAAGGCATTTGGAAAAAATGTCAACGCGGTTTTCTCTAAGGCGGAATAAGCTAGAGCCGATTTTTCAACGCTATCTTGTTCACACAATGCCTACAAGTCTAAATATGCATTTTCAGCCTTCTATCTCTTTTCGTTAAGGAGTTATTGCAAGGCATTTGGAAAAAATGTCAACGCGGTTTTCTCTAAGGCGGAATAAGCTAGAGCCGATTTTTCAACGCTATCTTGTTCACACAATGCCTACAAGTCTAAATATGCATTTTCAGCCTTCTATCTCTTTTCGTTAAGGAGTTATTGCAAGGCATTTGGAAAAAATGTCAACGCGGTTTTCTCTGAGGCGGAATAAGCTAGAGCCGATTTTTCAACGCTATCTTGTTCACACAATGCCTACAAGTCTAAATATGCATTTTCAGCCTTCTATCTCTTTTCGTTAAGGAGTTATTGCAAGGCATATGGAAAAAATGTCAACGCGGTTTTCTCTAAGGCGGAATAAGCTAGAGCCGATTTTTCAACGCTATCTTGTTCACACAATGCCTACAAGTCTAAATATGCATTTTCAGCCTTCTATCTCTTTTCGTTAAGGAGTTATTGCAAGGCATTTGGAAAAAATGTCAACGCGGTTTTCTCTAAGGCGGAATAAGCTGGAGCAGATTTTTCAACGCTATCTTGTTCACACAATGCCTACAAGTCTAAATATGCATTTTCAGCCTTCTAGCTCTTTTCGTTAAGGAGTTATTGCAAGGCATTTGGAAAAAATGTCAACGCGGTTTTCTCTGAGGCGGAATAAGCTAGAGCCGATTTTTCAACGCTATCTTGTTCACACAATGCCTACAAGTCTAAATATGCATTTTCAGCCTTCTATCTCTTTTCGTTAAGGAGTTATTGCAAGGCATTTGGAAAAAATGTCAACGCGGTTTTCTCTAAGGCGGAATAAGCTGGAGCAGATTTTTCAACGCTATCTTGTTCACACAATGCCTACAAGTCTAAATATGCATTTTCAGCCTTCTAGCTCTTTTCGTTAAGGAGTTATTGCAAGGCATTTGGAAAAAATGTCAACGCGGTTTTCTCTGAGGCGGAATAAGCTAGAGCCGATTTTTCAACGCTATCTTGTACACACAATGCCTACAAGTCTAAATATGCATTTTCAGCCTTCTATCTCTTTTCGTTAAGGAGTTATTGCAAGGCATTTGGAAAAAATGTCAACGCGGTTTTCTCTAAGGCGGAATAAGCTGGAGCAGATTTTTCAACGCTATCTTGTTCACACAATGCCTACAAGTCTAAATATGCATTTTCAGCCTTCTAGCTCTTTTCGTTAAGGAGTTATTGCAAGGCATTTGGAAAAAATGTCAACGCGGTTTTCTCTAAGGCGGAATAAGCTAGAGCCGATTTTTCAACGCTATCTTGTTCACACAATGCCTACAAGTCTAAATTTGCATTTTCAGCCTTCTATCTCTTTTCGTTAAGGAGTTATTGCAAGGCATTTGGAAAAAATGTCAACGCGGTTTTCTCTGAGGCGGAATAAGCTAGAGCCGATTTTTCAACGCTATCTTGTTCACACAATGCCTACAAGTCTAAATATGCATTTTCAGCCTTCTATCTCTTTTCGTTTAGGAGTTATTGCAAGGCATATGGAAAAAATGTCAACGCGGTTTTCTCTAAGGCGGAATAAGCTAGAGCCGATTTTTCAACGCTATCTTGTTCACACAATGCCTACAAGTCTAAATATGCATTTTCAGCCTTCTATCTCTTTTCGTTAAGGAGTTATTGCAAGGCATTTGGAAAAAATGTCAACGCGGTTTTCTCTAAGGCGGAATAAGCTGGAGCAGATTTTTCAACGCTATCTTGTTCACACAATGCCTACAAGTCTAAATATGCATTTTCAGCCTTCTAGCTCTTTTCGTTAAGGAGTTATTGCAAGGCATTTGGAAAAAATGTCAACGCGGTTTTCTCTAAGGCGGAATAAGCTAGTGCCGATTTTTCAACGCTATCTTGTTCACACAATGCCTACAAGTCTAAATATGCATTTTCAGCCTTCTATCTCTTTTCGTTAAGGAGTTATTGCAAGGCATTTGGAAAAAATGTCAACGCGGTTTTCTCTAAGGCGGAATAAGCTAGAGCCGATTTTTCAACGCTATCTTGTTCACACAATGCCTACAAGTCTAAATATGCATTTTCAGCCTTCTATCTCTTTTCGTTAAGGAGTTATTGCAAGGCATTTGGAAAAAATGTCAACGCGGTTTTCTCTATGGCGGAATAAGCTAGAGCCGATTTTTCAACGCTATCTTGTTCACACAATGCCTACAAGTCTAAATATGCATTTTCAGCCTTCTAGCTCTTTTCGTTAAGGAGTTATTGCAAGGCATTTGGAAAAAATGTCAACGCGGTTTTCTCTAAGGCGGAATAAGCTAGAGCCGATTTTTCAACGCTATCTTGTTCACACAATGCCTACAAGTCTAAATATGCATTTTCAGCCTTCTATCTCTTTTCGTTAAGGAGTTATTGCAAGGCATTTGGAAAAAATGTCAACGCGGTTTTCTCTGAGGCGGAATAAGCTAGAGCCGATTTTTCAACGCTATCTTGTTCACACAATGCCTACAAGTCTAAATATGCATTTTCAGCCTTCTATCTCTTTTCGTTAAGGAGTTATTGCAAGGCATTTGGAAAAAATGTCAACGCGGTTTTCTCTAAGGCGGAATAAGCTGGAGCAGATTTTTCAACGCTATCTTGTTCACACAATGCCTACAAGTCTAAATATGCATTTTCAGCCTTCTAGCTCTTTTCGTTAAGGAGTTATTGCAAGGCATTTGGAAAAAATGTCAACGCGGTTTTCTCTGAGGCGGAATAAGCTAGAGCCGATTTTTCAACGCTATCTTGTTCACACAATGCCTACAAGTCTAAATATGCATTTTCAGCCTTCTATCTCTTTTCGTTAAGGAGTTATTGCAAGGCATTTGGAAAAAATGTCAACGCGGTTTTCTCTAAGGCGGAATAAGCTGGAGCAGATTTTTCAACGCTATCTTGTTCACACAATGCCTACAAGTCTAAATATGCATTTTCAGCCTTCTAGCTCTTTTCGTTAAGGAGTTATTGCAAGGCATTTGGAAAAAATGTCAACGCGGTTTTCTCTGAGGCGGAATAAGCTAGAGCCGATTTTTCAACGCTATCTTGTACACACAATGCCTACAAGTCTAAATATGCATTTTCAGCCTTCTATCTCTTTTCGTTAAGGGGTTATTGCAAGGCATTTGGAAAAAATGTCAACGCGGTTTTCTCTAAGGCGGAATAAGCTGGAGCAGATTTTTCAACGCTATCTTGTTCACACAATGCCTACAAGTCTAAATATGCATTTTCAGCCTTCTAGCTCTTTTCGTTAAGGAGTTATTGCAAGGCATTTGGAAAAAATGTCAACGCGGTTTTCTCTAAGGCGGAATAAGCTAGAGCCGATTTTTCAACGCTATCTTGTTCACACAATGCCTACAAGTCTAAATTTGCATTTTCAGCCTTCTATCTCTTTTCGTTAAGGAGTTATTGCAAGGCATTTGGAAAAAATGTCAACGCGGTTTTCTCTGAGGCGGAATAAGCTAGAGCCGATTTTTCAACGCTATCTTGTTCACACAATGCCTACAAGTCTAAATATGCATTTTCAGCCTTCTATCTCTTTTCGTTAAGGAGTTATTGCAAGGCATATGGAAAAAATGTCAACGCGGTTTTCTCTAAGGCGGAATAAGCTAGAGCCGATTTTTCAACGCTATCTTGTTCACACAATGCCTACAAGTCTAAATATGCATTTTCAGCCTTCTATCTCTTTTCGTTAAGGAGTTATTGCAAGGCATTTGGAAAAAATGTCAACGCGGTTTTCTCTAAGGCGGAATAAGCTGGAGCAGATTTTTCAACGCTATCTTGTTCACACAATGCCTACAAGTCTAAATATGCATTTTCAGCCTTCTAGCTCTTTTCGTTAAGGAGTTATTGCAAGGCATTTGGAAAAAATGTCAACGCGGTTTTCTCTAAGGCGGAATAAGCTAGTGCCGATTTTTCAACGCTATCTTGTTCACACAATGCCTACAAGTCTAAATATGCATTTTCAGCCTTCTATCTCTTTTCGTTAAGGAGTTATTGCAAGGCATTTGGAAAAAATGTCAACGCGGTTTTCTCTAAGGCGGAATAAGCTAGAGCCGATTTTTCAAAGCTATCTTGTTCACACAATGCCTACAAGTCTAAATATGCATTTTCAGCCTTCTATCTCTTTTCGTTAAGGAGTTATTGCAAGGCATTTGGAAAAAATGTCAACGCGGTTTTCTCTAAGGCGGAATAAGCTGGAGCAGATTTTTCAACGCTATCTTGTTCACACAATGCCTACAAGTCTAAATATGCATTTTCAGCCTTCTAGCTCTTTTCGTTAAGGAGTTATTGCAAGGCATTTGGAAAAAATGTCAACGCGGTTTTCTCTAAGGCGGAATAAGCTAGAGCCGATTTTTCAACGCTATCTTGTTCACACAATGCCTACAAGTCTAAATATGCATTTTCAGCCTTCTATCTCTTTTCGTTAAGGAGTTATTGCAAGGCATTTGGAAAAAATGTCAACGCGGTTTTCTCTAAGGCGGAATAAGCTAGAGCCGATTTTTCAACGCTATCTTGTTCACACAATGCCTACAAGTCTAAATATGCATTTTCAGCCTTCTATCTCTTTTCGTTAAGGAGTTATTGCAAGGCATTTGGAAAAAATGTCAACGCGGTTTTCTCTATGGCGGAATAAGCTAGAGCCGATTTTTCAACGCTATCTTGTTCACACAATGCCTACAAGTCTAAATATGCATTTTCAGCCTTCTAGCTCTTTTCGTTAAGGAGTTATTGCAAGGCATTTGGAAAAAATGTCAACGCGGTTTTCTCTAAGGCGGAATAAGCTAGAGCCGATTATTCAACGCTATCTTGTTCACACAATGCCTACAAGTCTAAATATGCATTTTCAGCCTTCTATCTCTTTTCGTTAAGGAGTTATTGCAAGGCATTTGGAAAAAATGTCAACGCGGTTTTCTCTAAGGCGGAATAAGCTAGAGCCGATTTTTCAACGCTATCTTGTTCACACAATGCCTACAAGTCTAAATATGCATTTTCAGCCTTCTATCTCTTTTCGTTAAGGAGTTATTGCAAGGCATTTGGAAAAAATGTCAACGCGGTTTTCTCTGAGGCGGAATAAGCTAGAGCCGATTTTTCAACGCTATCTTGTTCACACAATGCCTACAAGTCTAAATATGCATTTTCAGCCTTCTATCTCTTTTCGTTAAGGAGTTATTGCAAGGCATATGGAAAAAATGTCAACGCGGTTTTCTCTAAGGCGGAATAAGCTAGAGCCGATTTTTCAACGCTATCTTGTTCACACAATGCCTACAAGTCTAAATATGCATTTTCAGCCTTCTATCTCTTTTCGTTAAGGAGTTATTGCAAGGCATTTGGAAAAAATGTCAACGCGGTTTTCTCTAAGGCGGAATAAGCTGGAGCAGATTTTTCAACGCTATCTTGTTCACACAATGCCTACAAGTCTAAATATGCATTTTCAGCCTTCTAGCTCTTTTCGTTAAGGAGTTATTGCAAGGCATTTGGAAAAAATGTCAACGCGGTTTTCTCTGAGGCGGAATAAGCTAGAGCCGATTTTTCAACGCTATCTTGTTCACACAATGCCTACAAGTCTAAATATGCATTTTCAGCCTTCTATCTCTTTTCGTTAAGGAGTTATTGCAAGGCATTTGGAAAAAATGTCAACGCGGTTTTCTCTAAGGCGGAATAAGCTGGAGCAGATTTTTCAACGCTATCTTGTTCACACAATGCCTACAAGTCTAAATATGCATTTTCAGCCTTCTAGCTCTTTTCGTTAAGGAGTTATTGCAAGGCATTTGGAAAAAATGTCAACGCGGTTTTCTCTGAGGCGGAATAAGCTAGAGCCGATTTTTCAACGCTATCTTGTACACACAATGCCTACAAGTCTAAATATGCATTTTCAGCCTTCTATCTCTTTTCGTTAAGGAGTTATTGCAAGGCATTTGGAAAAAATGTCAACGCGGTTTTCTCTAAGGCGGAATAAGCTGGAGCAGATTTTTCAACGCTATCTTGTTCACACAATGCCTACAAGTCTAAATATGCATTTTCAGCCTTCTAGCTCTTTTCGTTAAGGAGTTATTGCAAGGCATTTGGAAAAAATGTCAACGCGGTTTTCTCTAAGGCGGAATAAGCTAGAGCCGATTTTTCAACGCTATCTTGTTCACACAATGCCTACAAGTCTAAATTTGCATTTTCAGCCTTCTATCTCTTTTCGTTAAGGAGTTATTGCAAGGCATTTGGAAAAAATGTCAACGCGGTTTTCTCTGAGGCGGAATAAGCTAGAGCCGATTTTTCAACGCTATCTTGTTCACACAATGCCTACAAGTCTAAATATGCATTTTCAGCCTTCTATCTCTTTTCGTTAAGGAGTTATTGCAAGGCATATGGAAAAAATGTCAACGCGGTTTTCTCTAAGGCGGAATAAGCTAGAGCCGATTTTTCAACGCTATCTTGTTCACACAATGCCTACAAGTCTAAATATGCATTTTCAGCCTTCTATCTCTTTTCGTTAAGGAGTTATTGCAAGGCATTTGGAAAAAATGTCAACGCGGTTTTCTCTAAGGCGGAATAAGCTGGAGCAGATTTTTCAACGCTATCTTGTTCACACAATGCCTACAAGTCTAAATATGCATTTTCAGCCTTCTAGCTCTTTTCGTTAAGGAGTTATTGCAAGGCATTTGGAAAAAATGTCAACGCGGTTTTCTCTAAGGCGGAATAAGCTAGTGCCGATTTTTCAACGCTATCTTGTTCACACAATGCCTACAAGTCTAAATATGCATTTTCAGCCTTCTATCTCTTTTCGTTAAGGAGTTATTGCAAGGCATTTGGAAAAAATGTCAACGCGGTTTTCTCTAAGGCGGAATAAGCTAGAGCCGATTTTTCAAAGCTATCTTGTTCACACAATGCCTACAAGTCTAAATATGCATTTTCAGCCTTCTATCTCTTTTCGTTAAGGAGTTATTGCAAGGCATTTGGAAAAAATGTCAACGCGGTTTTCTCTAAGGCGGAATAAGCTGGAGCAGATTTTTCAACGCTATCTTGTTCACACAATGCCTACAAGTCTAAATATGCATTTTCAGCCTTCTAGCTCTTTTCGTTAAGGAGTTATTGCAAGGCATTTGGAAAAAATGTCAACGCGGTTTTCTCTAAGGCGGAATAAGCTAGAGCCGATTTTTCAACGCTATCTTGTTCACACAATGCCTACAAGTCTAAATATGCATTTTCAGCCTTCTATCTCTTTTCGTTAAGGAGTTATTGCAAGGCATTTGGAAAAAATGTCAACGCGGTTTTCTCTAAGGCGGAATAAGCTAGAGCCGATTTTTCAACGCTATCTTGTTCACACAATGCCTACAAGTCTAAATATGCATTTTCAGCCTTCTATCTCTTTTCGTTAAGGAGTTATTGCAAGGCATTTGGAAAAAATGTCAACGCGGTTTTCTCTATGGCGGAATAAGCTAGAGCCGATTTTTCAACGCTATCTTGTTCACACAATGCCTACAAGTCTAAATATGCATTTTCAGCCTTCTAGCTCTTTTCGTTAAGGAGTTATTGCAAGGCATTTGGAAAAAATGTCAACGCGGTTTTCTCTAAGGCGGAATAAGCTAGAGCCGATTTTTCAACGCTATCTTGTTCACACAATGCCTACAAGTCTAAATATGCATTTTCAGCCTTCTATCTCTTTTCGTTAAGGAGTTATTGCAAGGCATTTGGAAAAAATGTCAACGCGGTTTTCTCTGAGGCGGAATAAGCTAGAGCCGATTTTTCAACGCTATCTTGTTCACACAATGCCTACAAGTCTAAATATGCATTTTCAGCCTTCTATCTCTTTTCGTTAAGGAGTTATTGCAAGGCATTTGGAAAAAATGTCAACGCGGTTTTCTCTAAGGCGGAATAAGCTGGAGCCGATTTTTCAACGCTATCTTGTTCACACAATGCCTACAAGTCTAAATATGCATTTTCAGCCTTCTAGCTCTTTTCGTTAAGGAGTTATTGCAAGGCATTTGGAAAAAATGTCAACGCGGTTTTCTCTGAGGCGGAATAAGCTAGAGCCGATTTTTCAACGCTATCTTGTTCACACAATGCCTACAAGTCTAAATATGCATTTTCAGCCTTCTATCTCTTTTCGTTAAGGAGTTATTGCATGGCATTTGGAAAAAATGTCAACGCGGTTTTCTCTAAGGCGGAATAAGCTGGAGCAGATTTTTCAACGCTATCTTGTTCACACAATGCCTACAAGTCTAAATATGCATTTTCAGCCTTCTAGCTCTTTTCGTTAAGGAGTTATTGCAAGGCATTTGGAAAAAATGTCAACGCGGTTTTCTCTGAGGCGGAATAAGCTAGAGCCGATTTTTCAACGCTATCTTGTACACACAATGCCTACAAGTCTAAATATGCATTTTCAGCCTTCTATCTCTTTTCGTTAAGGAGTTATTGCAAGGCATTTGGAAAAAATGTCAACGCGGTTTTCTCTAAGGCGGAATAAGCTGGAGCAGATTTTTCAACGCTATCTTGTTCACACAATGCCTACAAGTCTAAATATGCATTTTCAGCCTTCTAGCTCTTTTCGTTAAGGAGTTATTGCAAGGCATTTGGAAAAAATGTCAACGCGGTTTTCTCTAAGGCGGAATAAGCTAGAGCCGATTTTTCAACGCTATCTTGTTCACACAAAGCCTACAAGTCTAAATTTGCATTTTCAGCCTTCTATCTCTTTTCGTTAAGGAGTTATTGCAAGGCATTTGGAAAAAATGTCAACGCGGTTTTCTCTGAGGCGGAATAAGCTAGAGCCGATTTTTCAACGCTATCTTGTTCACACAATGCCTACAAGTCTAAATATGCATTTTCAGCCTTCTATCTCTTTTCGTTAAGGAGTTATTGCAAGGCATATGGAAAAAATGTCAACGCGGTTTTCTCTAAGGCGGAATAAGCTAGAGCCGATTTTTCAACGCTATCTTGTTCACACAATGCCTACAAGTCTAAATATGCATTTTCAGCCTTCTATCTCTTTTCGTTAAGGAGTTATTGCAAGGCATTTGGAAAAAATGTCAACGCGGTTTTCTCTAAGGCGGAATAAGCTGGAGCAGATTTTTCAACGCTATCTTGTTCACACAATGCCTACAAGTCTAAATATGCATTTTCAGCCTTCTAGCTCTTTTCGTTAAGGAGTTATTGCAAGGCATTTGGAAAAAATGTCAACGCGGTTTTCTCTAAGGCGGAATAAGCTAGTGCCGATTTTTCAACGCTATCTTGTTCACACAATGCCTACAAGTCTAAATATGCATTTTCAGCCTTCTATCTCTTTTCGTTAAGGAGTTATTGCAAGGCATTTGGAAAAAATGTCAACGCGGTTTTCTCTAAGGCGGAATAAGCTAGAGCCGATTTTTCAAAGCTATCTTGTTCACACAATGCCTACAAGTCTAAATATGCATTTTCAGCCTTCTATCTCTTTTCGTTAAGGAGTTATTGCAAGGCATTTGGAAAAAATGTCAACGCGGTTTTCTCTAAGGCGGAATAAGCTGGAGCAGATTTTTCAACGCTATCTTGTTCACACAATGCCTACAAGTCTAAATATGCATTTTCAGCCTTCTAGCTCTTTTCGTTAAGGAGTTATTGCAAGGCATTTGGAAAAAATGTCAACGCGGTTTTCTCTAAGGCGGAATAAGCTAGAGCCGATTTTTCAACGCTATCTTGTTCACACAATGCCTACAAGTCTAAATATGCATTTTCAGCCTTCTATCTCTTTTCGTTAAGGAGTTATTGCAAGGCATTTGGAAAAAATGTCAACGCGGTTTTCTCTAAGGCGGAATAAGCTAGAGCCGATTTTTCAACGCTATCTTGTTCACACAATGCCTACAAGTCTAAATATGCATTTTCAGCCTTCTATCTCTTTTCGTTAAGGAGTTATTGCAAGGCATTTGGAAAAAATGTCAACGCGGTTTTCTCTATGGCGGAATAAGCTAGAGCCGATTTTTCAACGCTATCTTGTTCACACAATGCCTACAAGTCTAAATATGCATTTTCAGCCTTCTAGCTCTTTTCGTTAAGGAGTTATTGCAAGGCATTTGGAAAAAATGTCAACGCGGTTTTCTCTAAGGCGGAATAAGCTAGAGCCGATTTTTCAACGCTATCTTGTTCACACAATGCCTACAAGTCTAAATATGCATTTTCAGCCTTCTATCTCTTTTCGTTAAGGAGTTATTGCAAGGCATTTGGAAAAAATGTCAACGCGGTTTTCTCTAAGGCGGAATAAGCTAGAGCCGATTTTTCAACGCTATCTTGTTCACACAATGCCTACAAGTCTAAATATGCATTTTCAGCCTTCTATCTCTTTTCGTTAAGGAGTTATTGCAAGGCATTTGGAAAAAATGTCAACGCGGTTTTCTCTGAGGCGGAATAAGCTAGAGCCGATTTTTCAACGCTATCTTGTTCACACAATGCCTACAAGTCTAAATATGCATTTTCAGCCTTCTATCTCTTTTCGTTAAGGAGTTATTGCAAGGCATATGGAAAAAATGTCAACGCGGTTTTCTCTAAGGCGGAATAAGCTAGAGCCGATTTTTCAACGCTATCTTGTTCACACAATGCCTACAAGTCTAAATATGCATTTTCAGCCTTCTATCTCTTTTCGTTAAGGAGTTATTGCAAGGCATTTGGAAAAAATGTCAACGCGGTTTTCTCTAAGGCGGAATAAGCTGGAGCAGATTTTTCAACGCTATCTTGTTCACACAATGCCTACAAGTCTAAATATGCATTTTCAGCCTTCTAGCTCTTTTCGTTAAGGAGTTATTGCAAGGCATTTGGAAAAAATGTCAACGCGGTTTTCTCTGAGGCGGAATAAGCTAGAGCCGATTTTTCAACGCTATCTTGTTCACACAATGCCTACAAGTCTAAATATGCATTTTCAGCCTTCTATCTCTTTCGTTAAGGAGTTATTGCAAGGCATTTGGAAAAAATGTCAACGCGGTTTTCTCTAAGGCGGAATAAGCTGGAGCAGATTTTTCAACGCTATCTTGTTCACACAATGCCTACAAGTCTAAATATGCATTTTCAGCCTTCTAGCTCTTTTCGTTAAGGAGTTATTGCAAGGCATTTGGAAAAAATGTCAACGCGGTTTTCTCTAAGGCGGAATAAGCTAGTGCCGATTTTTCAACGCTATCTTGTTCACACAATGCCTACAAGTCTAAATATGCATTTTCAGCCTTCTATCTCTTTTCGTTAAGGAGTTATTGCAAGGCATTTGGAAAAAATGTCAACGCGGTTTTCTCTAAGGCGGAATAAGCTAGAGCCGATTTTTCAAAGCTATCTTGTTCACACAATGCCTACAAGTCTAAATATGCATTTTCAGCCTTCTATCTCTTTTCGTTAAGGAGTTATTGCAAGGCATTTGGAAAAAATGTCAACGCGGTTTTCTCTAAGGCGGAATAAGCTGGAGCAGATTTTTCAACGCTATCTTGTTCACACAATGCCTACAAGTCTAAATATGCATTTTCAGCCTTCTAGCTCTTTTCGTTAAGGAGTTATTGCAAGGCATTTGGAAAAAATGTCAACGCGGTTTTCTCTAAGGCGGAATAAGCTAGAGCCGATTTTTCAACGCTATCTTGTTCACACAATGCCTACAAGTCTAAATATGCATTTTCAGCCTTCTATCTCTTTTCGTTAAGGAGTTATTGCAAGGCATTTGGAAAAAATGTCAACGCGGTTTTCTCTAAGGCGGAATAAGCTAGAGCCGATTTTTCAACGCTATCTTGTTCACACAATGCCTACAAGTCTAAATATGCATTTTCAGCCTTCTATCTCTTTTCGTTAAGGAGTTATTGCAAGGCATTTGGAAAAAATGTCAACGCGGTTTTCTCTATGGCGGAATAAGCTAGAGCCGATTTTTCAACGCTATCTTGTTCACACAATGCCTACAAGTCTAAATATGCATTTTCAGCCTTCTAGCTCTTTTCGTTAAGGAGTTATTGCAAGGCATTTGGAAAAAATGTCAACGCGGTTTTCTCTAAGGCGGAATAAGCTAGAGCCGATTTTTCAACGCTATCTTGTTCACACAATGCCTACAAGTCTAAATATGCATTTTCAGCCTTCTATCTCTTTTCGTTAAGGAGTTATTGCAAGGCATTTGGAAAAAATGTCAACGCGGTTTTCTCTGAGGCGGAATAAGCTAGAGCCGATTTTTCAACGCTATCTTGTTCACACAATGCCTACAAGTCTAAATATGCATTTTCAGCCTTCTATCTCTTTTCGTTAAGGAGTTATTGCAAGGCATTTGGAAAAAATGTCAACGCGGTTTTCTCTAAGGCGGAATAAGCTGGAGCAGATTTTTCAACGCTATCTTGTTCACACAATGCCTACAAGTCTAAATATGCATTTTCAGCCTTCTAGCTCTTTTCGTTAAGGAGTTATTGCAAGGCATTTGGAAAAAATGTCAACGCGGTTTTCTCTGAGGCGGAATAAGCTAGAGCCGATTTTTCAACGCTATCTTGTTCACACAATGCCTACAAGTCTAAATATGCATTTTCAGCCTTCTATCTCTTTTCGTTAAGGAGTTATTGCAAGGCATTTGGAAAAAATGTCAACGCGGTTTTCTCTAAGGCGGAATAAGCTGGAGCAGATTTTTCAACGCTATCTTGTTCACACAATGCCTACAAGTCTAAATATGCATTTTCAGCCTTCTAGCTCTTTTCGTTAAGGAGTTATTGCAAGGCATTTGGAAAAAATGTCAACGCGGTTTTCTCTGAGGCGGAATAAGCTAGAGCCGATTTTTCAACGCTATCTTGTACACACAATGCCTACAAGTCTAAATATGCATTTTCAGCCTTCTATCTCTTTTCGTTAAGGAGTTATTGCAAGGCATTTGGAAAAAATGTCAACGCGGTTTTCTCTAAGGCGGAATAAGCTGGAGCAGATTTTTCAACGCTATCTTGTTCACACAATGCCTACAAGTCTAAATATGCATTTTCAGCCTTCTAGCTCTTTTCGTTAAGGAGTTATTGCAAGGCATTTGGAAAAAATGTCAACGCGGTTTTCTCTAAGGCGGAATAAGCTAGAGCCGATTTTTCAACGCTATCTTGTTCACACAATGCCTACAAGTCTAAATTTGCATTTTCAGCCTTCTATCTCTTTTCGTTAAGGAGTTATTGCAAGGCATTTGGAAAAAATGTCAACGCGGTTTTCTCTGAGGCGGAATAAGCTAGAGCCGATTTTTCAACGCTATCTTGTTCACACAATGCCTACAAGTCTAAATATGCATTTTCAGCCTTCTATCTCTTTTCGTTAAGGAGTTATTGCAAGGCATATGGAAAAAATGTCAACGCGGTTTTCTCTAAGGCGGAATAAGCTAGAGCCGATTTTTCAACGCTATCTTGTTCACACAATGCCTACAAGTCTAAATATGCATTTTCAGCCTTCTATCTCTTTTCGTTAAGGAGTTATTGCAAGGCATTTGGAAAAAATGTCAACGCGGTTTTCTCTGAGGCGGAATAAGCTAGAGCCGATTTTTCAACGCTATCTTGTTCACACAATGCCTACAAGTCTAAATATGCATTTTCAGCCTTCTATCTCTTTTCGTTAAGGAGTTATTGCAAGGCATTTGGAAAAAATGTCAACGCGGTTTTCTCTAAGGCGGAATAAGCTGGAGCAGATTTTTCAACGCTATCTTGTTCACACAATGCCTACAAGTCTAAATATGCATTTTCAGCCTTCTAGCTCTTTTCGTTAAGGAGTTATTGCAAGGCATTTGGAAAAAATGTCAACGCGGTTTTCTCTGAGGCGGAATAAGCTAGAGCCGATTTTTCAACGCTATCTTGTTCACACAATGCCTACAAGTCTAAATATGCATTTTCAGCCTTCTATCTCTTTTCGTTAAGGAGTTATTGCAAGGCATTTGGAAAAAATGTCAACGCGGTTTTCTCTAAGGCGGAATAAGCTGGAGCAGCTTTTTCAACGCTATCTTGTTCACACAATGCCTACAAGTCTAAATATGCATTTTCAGCCTTCTAGCTCTTTTCGTTAAGGAGTTATTGCAAGGCATTTGGAAAAAATGTCAACGCGGTTTTCTCTGAGGCGGAATAAGCTAGAGCCGATTTTTCAACGCTATCTTGTACACACAATGCCTACAAGTCTAAATATGCATTTTCAGCCTTCTATCTCTTTTCGTTAAGGAGTTATTGCAAGGCATTTGGAAAAAATGTCAACGCGGTTTTCTCTAAGGCGGAATAAGCTGGAGCAGATTTTTCAACGCTATCTTGTTCACACAATGCCTACAAGTCTAAATATGCATTTTCAGCCTTCTAGCTCTTTTCGTTAAGGAGTTATTGCAAGGCATTTGGAAAAAATGTCAACGCGGTTTTCTCTAAGGCGGAATAAGCTAGAGCCGATTTTTCAACGCTATCTTGTTCACACAATGCCTACAAGTCTAAATTTGCATTTTCAGCCTTCTATCTCTTTTCGTTAAGGAGTTATTGCAAGGCATTTGGAAAAAATGTCAACGCGGTTTTCTCTGAGGCGGAATAAGCTAGAGCCGATTTTTCAACGCTATCTTGTTCACACAATGCCTACAAGTCTAAATATGCATTTTCAGCCTTCTATCTCTTTTCGTTAAGGAGTTATTGCAAGGCATATGGAAAAAATGTCAACGCGGTTTTCTCTAAGGCGGAATAAGCTAGAGCCGATTTTTCAACGCTATCTTGTTCACACAATGCCTACAAGTCTAAATATGCATTTTCAGCCTTCTATCTCTTTTCGTTAAGGAGTTATTGCAAGGCATTTGGAAAAAATGTCAACGCGGTTTTCTCTAAGGCGGAATAAGCTGGAGCAGATTTTTCAACGCTATCTTGTTCACACAATGCCTACAAGTCTAAATATGCATTTTCAGCCTTTTAGCTCTTTTCGTTAAGGAGTTATTGCAAGGCATTTGGAAAAAATGTCAACGCGGTTTTCTCTAAGGCGGAATAAGCTAGTGCCGATTTTTCAACGCTATCTTGTTCACACAATGCCTACAAGTCTAAATATGCATTTTCAGCCTTCTATCTCTTTTCGTTAAGGAGTTATTGCAAGGCATTTGGAAAAAATGTCAACGCGGTTTTCTCTAAGGCGGAATAAGCTAGAGCCGATTTTTCAAAGCTATCTTGTTCACACAATGCCTACAAGTCTAAATATGCATTTTCAGCCTTCTATCTCTTTTCGTTAAGGAGTTATTGCAAGGCATTTGGAAAAAATGTCAACGCGGTTTTCTCTAAGGCGGAATAAGCTGGAGCAGATTTTTCAACGCTATCTTGTTCACACAATGCCTACAAGTCTAAATATGCATTTTCAGCCTTCTAGCTCTTTTCGTTAAGGAGTTATTGCAAGGCATTTGGAAAAAATGTCAACGCGGTTTTCTCTAAGGCGGAATAAGCTAGAGCCGATTTTTCAACGCTATCTTGTTCACACAATGCCTACAAGTCTAAATATGCATTTTCAGCCTTCTATCTCTTTTCGTTAAGGAGTTATTGCAAGGCATTTGGAAAAAATGTCAACGCGGTTTTCTCTAAGGCGGAATAAGCTAGAGCCGATTTTTCAACGCTATCTTGTTCACACAATGCCTACAAGTCTAAATATGCATTTTCAGCCTTCTATCTCTTTTCGTTAAGGAGTTATTGCAAGGCATTTGGAAAAAATGTCAACGCGGTTTTCTCTATGGCGGAATAAGCTAGAGCCGATTTTTCAACGCTATCTTGTTCACACAATGCCTACAAGTCTAAATATGCATTTTCAGCCTTCTAGCTCTTTTCGTTAAGGAGTTATTGCAAGGCATTTGGAAAAAATGTCAACGCGGTTTTCTCTAAGGCGGAATAAGCTAGAGCCGATTTTTCAACGCTATCTTGTTCACACAATGCCTACAAGTCTAAATATGCATTTTCAGCCTTCTATCTCTTTTCGTTAAGGAGTTATTGCAAGGCATTTGGAAAAAATGTCAACGCGGTTTTCTCTAAGGCGGAATAAGCTGGAGCAGATTTTTCAACGCTATCTTGTTCACACAATGCCTACAAGTCTAAATATGCATTTTCAGCCTTCTAGCTCTTTTCGTTAAGGAGTTATTGCAAGGCATTTGGAAAAAATGTCAACGCGGTTTTCTCTAAGGCGGAATAAGCTAGTGCCGATTTTTCAACGCTATCTTGTTCACACAATGCCTACAAGTCTAAATATGCATTTTCAGCCTTCTATCTCTTTTCGTTAAGGAGTTATTGCAAGGCATTTGGAAAAAATGTCAACGCGGTTTTCTCTAAGGCGGAATAAGCTAGAGCCGATTTTTCAAAGCTATCTTGTTCACACAATGCCTACAAGTCTAAATATGCATTTTCAGCCTTCTATCTCTTTTCGTTAAGGAGTTATTGCAAGGCATTTGGAAAAAATGTCAACGCGGTTTTCTCTAAGGCGGAATAAGCTGGAGCAGATTTTTCAACGCTATCTTGTTCACACAATGCCTACAAGTCTAAATATGCATTTTCAGCCTTCTAGCTCTTTTCGTTAAGGAGTTATTGCAAGGCATTTGGAAAAAATGTCAACGCGGTTTTCTCTAAGGCGGAATAAGCTAGAGCCGATTTTTCAACGCTATCTTGTTCACACAATGCCTACAAGTCTAAATATGCATTTTCAGCCTTCTATCTCTTTTCGTTAAGGAGTTATTGCAAGGCATTTGGAAAAAATGTCAACGCGGTTTTCTCTAAGGCGGAATAAGCTAGAGCCGATTTTTCAACGCTATCTTGTTCACACAATGCCTACAAGTCTAAATATGCATTTTCAGCCTTCTATCTCTTTTCGTTAAGGAGTTATTGCAAGGCATTTGGAAAAAATGTCAACGCGGTTTTCTCTATGGCGGAATAAGCTAGAGCCGATTTTTCAACGCTATCTTGTTCACACAATGCCTACAAGTCTAAATATGCATTTTCAGCCTTCTAGCTCTTTTCGTTAAGGAGTTATTGCAAGGCATTTGGAAAAAATGTCAACGCGGTTTTCTCTAAGGCGGAATAAGCTAGAGCCGATTTTTCAACGCTATCTTGTTCACACAATGCCTACAAGTCTAAATATGCATTTTCAGCCTTCTATCTCTTTTCGTTAAGGAGTTATTGCAAGGCATTTGGAAAAAATGTCAACGCGGTTTTCTCTAAGGCGGAATAAGCTAGAGCCGATTTTTCAACGCTATCTTGTTCACACAATGCCTACAAGTCTAAATATGCATTTTCAGCCTTCTATCTCTTTTCGTTAAGGAGTTATTGCAAGGCATTTGGAAAAAATGTCAACGCGGTTTTCTCTGAGGCGGAATAAGCTAGAGCCGATTTTTCAACGCTATCTTGTTCACACAATGCCTACAAGTCTAAATATGCATTTTCAGCCTTCTATCTCTTTTCGTTAAGGAGTTATTGCAAGGCATATGGAAAAAATGTCAACGCGGTTTTCTCTAAGGCGGAATAAGCTAGAGCCGATTTTTCAACGCTATCTTGTTCACACAATGCCTACAAGTCTAAATATGCATTTTCAGCCTTCTATCTCTTTTCGTTAAGGAGTTATTGCAAGGCATTTGGAAAAAATGTCAACGCGGTTTTCTCTAAGGCGGAATAAGCTGGAGCAGATTTTTCAACGCTATCTTGTTCACACAATGCCTACAAGTCTAAATATGCATTTTCAGCCTTCTAGCTCTTTTCGTTAAGGAGTTATTGCAAGGCATTTGGAAAAAATGTCAACGCGGTTTTCTCTGAGGCGGAATAAGCTAGAGCCGATTTTTCAACGCTATCTTGTTCACACAATGCCTACAAGTCTAAATATGCATTTTCAGCCTTCTATCTCTTTTCGTTAAGGAGTTATTGCAAGGCATTTGGAAAAAATGTCAACGCGGTTTTCTCTAAGGCGGAATAAGCTGGAGCAGATTTTTCAACGCTATCTTGTTCACACAATGCCTACAAGTCTAAATATGCATTTTCAGCCTTCTAGCTCTTTTCGTTAAGGAGTTATTGCAAGGCATTTGGAAAAAATGTCAACGCGGTTTTCTCTAAGGCGGAATAAGCTAGTGCCGATTTTTCAACGCTATCTTGTTCACACAATGCCTACAAGTCTAAATATGCATTTTCAGCCTTCTATCTCTTTTCGTTAAGGAGTTATTGCAAGGCATTTGGAAAAAATGTCAACGCGGTTTTCTCTAAGGCGGAATAAGCTAGAGCCGATTTTTCAAAGCTATCTTGTTCACACAATGCCTACAAGTCTAAATATGCATTTTCAGCCTTCTATCTCTTTTCGTTAAGGAGTTATTGCAAGGCATTTGGAAAAAATGTCAACGCGGTTTTCTCTAAGGCGGAATAAGCTGGAGCAGATTTTTCAACGCTATCTTGTTCACACAATGCCTACAAGTCTAAATATGCATTTTCAGCCTTCTAGCTCTTTTCGTTAAGGAGTTATTGCAAGGCATTTGGAAAAAATGTCAACGCGGTTTTCTCTAAGGCGGAATAAGCTAGAGCCGATTTTTCAACGCTATCTTGTTCACACAATGCCTACAAGTCTAAATATGCATTTTCAGCCTTCTATCTCTTTTCGTTAAGGAGTTATTGCAAGGCATTTGGAAAAAATGTCAACGCGGTTTTCTCTAAGGCGGAATAAGCTAGAGCCGATTTTTCAACGCTATCTTGTTCACACAATGCCTACAAGTCTAAATATGCATTTTCAGCCTTCTATCTCTTTTCGTTAAGGAGTTATTGCAAGGCATTTGGAAAAAATGTCAACGCGGTTTTCTCTATGGCGGAATAAGCTAGAGCCGATTTTTCAACGCTATCTTGTTCACACAATGCCTACAAGTCTAAATATGCATTTTCAGCCTTCTAGCTCTTTTCGTTAAGGAGTTATTGCAAGGCATTTGGAAAAAATGTCAACGCGGTTTTCTCTAAGGCGGAATAAGCTAGAGCCGATTTTTCAACGCTATCTTGTTCACACAATGCCTACAAGTCTAAATATGCATTTTCAGCCTTCTATCTCTTTTCGTTAAGGAGTTATTGCAAGGCATTTGGAAAAAATGTCAACGCGGTTTTCTCTGAGGCGGAATAAGCTAGAGCCGATTTTTCAACGCTATCTTGTTCACACAATGCCTACAAGTCTAAATATGCATTTTCAGCCTTCTATCTCTTTTCGTTAAGGAGTTATTGCAAGGCATTTGGAAAAAATGTCAACGCGGTTTTCTCTAAGGCGGAATAAGCTGGAGCAGATTTTTCAACGCTATCTTGTTCACACAATGCCTACAAGTCTAAATATGCATTTTCAGCCTTCTAGCTCTTTTCGTTAAGGAGTTATTGCAAGGCATTTGGAAAAAATGTCAACGCGGTTTTCTCTGAGGCGGAATAAGCTAGAGCCGATTTTTCAACGCTATCTTGTTCACACAATGCCTACAAGTCTAAATATGCATTTTCAGCCTTCTATCTCTTTTCGTTAAGGAGTTATTGCAAGGCATTTGGAAAAAATGTCAACGCGGTTTTCTCTAAGGCGGAATAAGCTGGAGCAGATTTTTCAACGCTATCTTGTTCACACAATGCCTACAAGTCTAAATATGCATTTTCAGCCTTCTAGCTCTTTTCGTTAAGGAGTTATTGCAAGGCATTTGGAAAAAATGTCAACGCGGTTTTCTCTGAGGCGGAATAAGCTAGAGCCGATTTTTCAACGCTATCTTGTACACACAATGCCTACAAGTCTAAATATGCATTTTCAGCCTTCTATCTCTTTTCGTTAAGGAGTTATTGCAAGGCATTTGGAAAAAATGTCAACGCGGTTTTCTCTAAGGCGGAATAAGCTGGAGCAGATTTTTCAACGCTATCTTGTTCACACAATGCCTACAAGTCTAAATATGCATTTTCAGCCTTCTAGCTCTTTTCGTTAAGGAGTTATTGCAAGGCATTTGGAAAAAATGTCAACGCGGTTTTCTCTAAGGCGGAATAAGCTAGAGCCGATTTTTCAACGCTATCTTGTTCACACAATGCCTACAAGTCTAAATTTGCATTTTCAGCCTTCTATCTCTTTTCGTTAAGGAGTTATTGCAAGGCATTTGGAAAAAATGTCAACGCGGTTTTCTCTGAGGCGGAATAAGCTAGAGCCGATTTTTCAACGCTATCTTGTTCACACAATGCCTACAAGTCTAAATATGCATTTTCAGCCTTCTATCTCTTTTCGTTAAGGAGTTATTGCAAGGCATATGGAAAAAATGTCAACGCGGTTTTCTCTAAGGCGGAATAAGCTAGAGCCGATTTTTCAACGCTATCTTGTTCACACAATGCCTACAAGTCTAAATATGCATTTTCAGCCTTCTATCTCTTTTCGTTAAGGAGTTATTGCAAGGCATTTGGAAAAAATGTCAACGCGGTTTTCTCTGAGGCGGAATAAGCTAGAGCCGATTTTTCAACGCTATCTTGTTCACACAATGCCTACAAGTCTAAATATGCATTTTCAGCCTTCTATCTCTTTTCGTTAAGGAGTTATTGCAAGGCATTTGGAAAAAATGTCAACGCGGTTTTCTCTAAGGCGGAATAAGCTGGAGCAGATTTTTCAACGCTATCTTGTTCACACAATGCCTACAAGTCTAAATATGCATTTTCAGCCTTCTAGCTCTTTTCGTTAAGGAGTTATTGCAAGGCATTTGGAAAAAATGTCAACGCGGTTTTCTCTGAGGCGGAATAAGCTAGAGCCGATTTTTCAACGCTATCTTGTTCACACAATGCCTACAAGTCTAAATATGCATTTTCAGCCTTCTATCTCTTTTCGTTAAGGAGTTATTGCAAGGCATTTGGAAAAAATGTCAACGCGGTTTTCTCTAAGGCGGAATAAGCTGGAGCAGCTTTTTCAACGCTATCTTGTTCACACAATGCCTACAAGTCTAAATATGCATTTTCAGCCTTCTAGCTCTTTTCGTTAAGGAGTTATTGCAAGGCATTTGGAAAAAATGTCAACGCGGTTTTCTCTGAGGCGGAATAAGCTAGAGCCGATTTTTCAACGCTATCTTGTACACACAATGCCTACAAGTCTAAATATGCATTTTCAGCCTTCTATCTCTTTTCGTTAAGGAGTTATTGCAAGGCATTTGGAAAAAATGTCAACGCGGTTTTCTCTAAGGCGGAATAAGCTGGAGCAGATTTTTCAACGCTATCTTGTTCACACAATGCCTACAAGTCTAAATATGCATTTTCAGCCTTCTAGCTCTTTTCGTTAAGGAGTTATTGCAAGGCATTTGGAAAAAATGTCAACGCGGTTTTCTCTAAGGCGGAATAAGCTAGAGCCGATTTTTCAACGCTATCTTGTTCACACAATGCCTACAAGTCTAAATTTGCATTTTCAGCCTTCTATCTCTTTTCGTTAAGGAGTTATTGCAAGGCATTTGGAAAAAATGTCAACGCGGTTTTCTCTGAGGCGGAATAAGCTAGAGCCGATTTTTCAACGCTATCTTGTTCACACAATGCCTACAAGTCTAAATATGCATTTTCAGCCTTCTATCTCTTTTCGTTAAGGAGTTATTGCAAGGCATATGGAAAAAATGTCAACGCGGTTTTCTCTAAGGCGGAATAAGCTAGAGCCGATTTTTCAACGCTATCTTGTTCACACAATGCCTACAAGTCTAAATATGCATTTTCAGCCTTCTATCTCTTTTCGTTAAGGAGTTATTGCAAGGCATTTGGAAAAAATGTCAACGCGGTTTTCTCTAAGGCGGAATAAGCTGGAGCAGATTTTTCAACGCTATCTTGTTCACACAATGCCTACAAGTCTAAATATGCATTTTCAGCCTTTTAGCTCTTTTCGTTAAGGAGTTATTGCAAGGCATTTGGAAAAAATGTCAACGCGGTTTTCTCTAAGGCGGAATAAGCTAGTGCCGATTTTTCAACGCTATCTTGTTCACACAATGCCTACAAGTCTAAATATGCATTTTCAGCCTTCTATCTCTTTTCGTTAAGGAGTTATTGCAAGGCATTTGGAAAAAATGTCAACGCGGTTTTCTCTAAGGCGGAATAAGCTAGAGCCGATTTTTCAAAGCTATCTTGTTCACACAATGCCTACAAGTCTAAATATGCATTTTCAGCCTTCTATCTCTTTTCGTTAAGGAGTTATTGCAAGGCATTTGGAAAAAATGTCAACGCGGTTTTCTCTAAGGCGGAATAAGCTGGAGCAGATTTTTCAACGCTATCTTGTTCACACAATGCCTACAAGTCTAAATATGCATTTTCAGCCTTCTAGCTCTTTTCGTTAAGGAGTTATTGCAAGGCATTTGGAAAAAATGTCAACGCGGTTTTCTCTAAGGCGGAATAAGCTAGAGCCGATTTTTCAACGCTATCTTGTTCACACAATGCCTACAAGTCTAAATATGCATTTTCAGCCTTCTATCTCTTTTCGTTAAGGAGTTATTGCAAGGCATTTGGAAAAAATGTCAACGCGGTTTTCTCTAAGGCGGAATAAGCTAGAGCCGATTTTTCAACGCTATCTTGTTCACACAATGCCTACAAGTCTAAATATGCATTTTCAGCCTTCTATCTCTTTTCGTTAAGGAGTTATTGCAAGGCATTTGGAAAAAATGTCAACGCGGTTTTCTCTATGGCGGAATAAGCTAGAGCCGATTTTTCAACGCTATCTTGTTCACACAATGCCTACAAGTCTAAATATGCATTTTCAGCCTTCTAGCTCTTTTCGTTAAGGAGTTATTGCAAGGCATTTGGAAAAAATGTCAACGCGGTTTTCTCTAAGGCGGAATAAGCTAGAGCCGATTTTTCAACGCTATCTTGTTCACACAATGCCTACAAGTCTAAATATGCATTTTCAGCCTTCTATCTCTTTTCGTTAAGGAGTTATTGCAAGGCATTTGGAAAAAATGTCAACGCGGTTTTCTCTAAGGCGGAATAAGCTAGAGCCGATTTTTCAACGCTATCTTGTTCACACAATGCCTACAAGTCTAAATATGCATTTTCAGCCTTCTATCTCTTTTCGTTAAGGAGTTATTGCAAGGCATTTGGAAAAAATGTCAACGCGGTTTTCTCTGAGGCGGAATAAGCTAGAGCCGATTTTTCAACGCTATCTTGTTCACACAATGCCTACAAGTCTAAATATGCATTTTCAGCCTTCTATCTCTTTTCGTTAAGGAGTTATTGCAAGGCATATGGAAAAAATGTCAACGCGGTTTTCTCTAAGGCGGAATAAGCTAGAGCCGATTTTTCAACGCTATCTTGTTCACACAATGCCTACAAGTCTAAATATGCATTTTCAGCCTTCTATCTCTTTTCGTTAAGGAGTTATTGCAAGGCATTTGGAAAAAATGTCAACGCGGTTTTCTCTAAGGCGGAATAAGCTGGAGCAGATTTTTCAACGCTATCTTGTTCACACAATGCCTACAAGTCTAAATATGCATTTTCAGCCTTCTAGCTCTTTTCGTTAAGGAGTTATTGCAAGGCATTTGGAAAAAATGTCAACGCGGTTTTCTCTGAGGCGGAATAAGCTAGAGCCGATTTTTCAACGCTATCTTGTTCACACAATGCCTACAAGTCTAAATATGCATTTTCAGCCTTCTATCTCTTTTCGTTAAGGAGTTATTGCAAGGCATTTGGAAAAAATGTCAACGCGGTTTTCTCTAAGGCGGAATAAGCTGGAGCAGATTTTTCAACGCTATCTTGTTCACACAATGCCTACAAGTCTAAATATGCATTTTCAGCCTTCTAGCTCTTTTCGTTAAGGAGTTATTGCAAGGCATTTGGAAAAAATGTCAACGCGGTTTTCTCTAAGGCGGAATAAGCTAGTGCCGATTTTTCAACGCTATCTTGTTCACACAATGCCTACAAGTCTAAATATGCATTTTCAGCCTTCTAGCTCTTTTCGTTAAGGAGTTATTGCAAGGCATTTGGAAAAAATGTCAACGCGGTTTTCTCTAAGGCGGAATAAGCTGGAGCAGATTTTTCAACGCTATCTTGTTCACACAATGCCTACAAGTCTAAATATGCATTTTCAGCCTTCTAGCTCTTTTCGTTAAGGAGTTATTGCAAGGCATTTGGAAAAAATGTCAACGCGGTTTTCTCTAAGGCGGAATAAGCTAGAGCCGATTTTTCAACGCTATCTTGTTCACACAATGCCTACAAGTCTAAATATGCATTTTCAGCCTTCTATCTCTTTTCGTTAAGGAGTTATTGCAAGGCATTTGGAAAAAATGTCAACGCGGTTTTCTCTAAGGCGGAATAAGCTAGAGCCGATTTTTCAACGCTATCTTGTTCACACAATGCCTACAAGTCTAAATATGCATTTTCAGCCTTCTATCTCTTTTCGTTAAGGAGTTATTGCAAGGCATTTGGAAAAAATGTCAACGCGGTTTTCTCTGAGGCGGAATAAGCTAGAGCCGATTTTTCAACGCTATCTTGTTCACACAATGCCTACAAGTCTAAATATGCATTTTCAGCCTTCTATCTCTTTTCGTTAAGGAGTTATTGCAAGGCATATGGAAAAAATGTCAACGCGGTTTTCTCTAAGGCGGAATAAGCTAGAGCCGATTTTTCAACGCTATCTTGTTCACACAATGCCTACAAGTCTAAATATGCATTTTCAGCCTTCTATCTCTTTTCGTTAAGGAGTTATTGCAAGGCATTTGGAAAAAATGTCAACGCGGTTTTCTCTAAGGCGGAATAAGCTGGAGCAGATTTTTCAACGCTATCTTGTTCACACAATGCCTACAAGTCTAAATATGCATTTTCAGCCTTCTAGCTCTTTTCGTTAAGGAGTTATTGCAAGGCATTTGGAAAAAATGTCAACGCGGTTTTCTCTGAGGCGGAATAAGCTAGAGCCGATTTTTCAACGCTATCTTGTTAACACAATGCCTACAAGTCTAAATATGCATTTTCAGCCTTCTATCTCTTTTCGTTAAGGAGTTATTGCAAGGCATTTGGAAAAAATGTCAACGCGGTTTTCTCTAAGGCGGAATAAGCTGGAGCAGATTTTTCAACGCTATCTTGTTCACACAATGCCTACAAGTCTAAATATGCATTTTCAGCCTTCTAGCTCTTTTCGTTAAGGAGTTATTGCAAGGCATTTGGAAAAAATGTCAACGCGGTTTTCTCTAAGGCGGAATAAGCTAGTGCCGATTTTTCAACGCTATCTTGTTCACACAATGCCTACAAGTCTAAATATGCATTTTCAGCCTTCTATCTCTTTTCGTTAAGGAGTTATTGCAAGGCATTTGGAAAAAATGTCAACGCGGTTTTCTCTAAGGCGGAATAAGCTAGAGCCGATTTTTCAAAGCTATCTTGTTCACACAATGCCTACAAGTCTAAATATGCATTTTCAGCCTTCTATCTCTTTTCGTTAAGGAGTTATTGCAAGGCATTTGGAAAAAATGTCAACGCGGTTTTCTCTAAGGCGGAATAAGCTGGAGCAGATTTTTCAACGCTATCTTGTTCACACAATGCCTACAAGTCTAAATATGCATTTTCAGCCTTCTAGCTCTTTTCGTTAAGGAGTTATTGCAAGGCATTTGGAAAAAATGTCAACGCGGTTTTCTCTAAGGCGGAATAAGCTAGAGCCGATTTTTCAACGCTATCTTGTTCACACAATGCCTACAAGTCTAAATATGCATTTTCAGCCTTCTATCTCTTTTCGTTAAGGAGTTATTGCAAGGCATTTGGAAAAAATGTCAACGCGGTTTTCTCTAAGGCGGAATAAGCTAGAGCCGATTTTTCAACGCTATCTTGTTCACACAATGCCTACAAGTCTAAATATGCATTTTCAGCCTTCTATCTCTTTTCGTTAAGGAGTTATTGCAAGGCATTTGGAAAAAATGTCAACGCGGTTTTCTCTATGGCGGAATAAGCTAGAGCCGATTTTTCAACGCTATCTTGTTCACACAATGCCTACAAGTCTAAATATGCATTTTCAGCCTTCTAGCTCTTTTCGTTAAGGAGTTATTGCAAGGCATTTGGAAAAAATGTCAACGCGGTTTTCTCTAAGGCGGAATAAGCTAGAGCCGATTTTTCAACGCTATCTTGTTCACACAATGCCTACAAGTCTAAATATGCATTTTCAGCCTTCTATCTCTTTTCGTTAAGGAGTTATTGCAAGGCATTTGGAAAAAATGTCAACGCGGTTTTCTCTGAGGCGGAATAAGCTAGAGCCGATTTTTCAACGCTATCTTGTTCACACAATGCCTACAAGTCTAAATATGCATTTTCAGCCTTCTATCTCTTTTCGTTAAGGAGTTATTGCAAGGCATTTGGAAAAAATGTCAACGCGGTTTTCTCTAAGGCGGAATAAGCTGGAGCAGATTTTTCAACGCTATCTTGTTCACACAATGCCTACAAGTCTAAATATGCATTTTCAGCCTTCTAGCTCTTTTCGTTAAGGAGTTATTGCAAGGCATTTGGAAAAAATGTCAACGCGGTTTTCTCTGAGGCGGAATAAGCTAGAGCCGATTTTTCAACGCTATCTTGTTCACACAATGCCTACAAGTCTAAATATGCATTTTCAGCCTTCTATCTCTTTTCGTTAAGGAGTTATTGCAAGGCATTTGGAAAAAATGTCAACGCGGTTTTCTCTAAGGCGGAATAAGCTGGAGCAGATTTTTCAACGCTATCTTGTTCACACAATGCCTACAAGTCTAAATATGCATTTTCAGCCTTCTAGCTCTTTTCGTTAAGGAGTTATTGCAAGGCATTTGGAAAAAATGTCAACGCGGTTTTCTCTGAGGCGGAATAAGCTAGAGCCGATTTTTCAACGCTATCTTGTACA